>NW_019416226.1:926635-1229997 GCF_000390285.2 Anoplophora glabripennis | reverse complement strand
AATAATTTTTATATCGCTTACAATACTTAGAAAGTCGGTATGACAGTGACACTTTGTAAAGATTTACACCTACGTGATCCATAAAAAACTTCAGGCATTTCGAAAAACTAAATTTGATAATGTTTTTGCTTTATTTTTAATTGATTTGGGTTTTCTAACATTCAATCGTCATTTACTCGAAAACTTTCCTATGTAAGGTGGCAACATTTTAATACTGTCGGATCGACAATGAAACGATCTTTCAGAATCAAGAAAAAAATAGGGGGTTGCTATTTAAAAAAAATGTCGATGACGTCATTACTCGAAAACAAATGACGGTTGAAAATCGCCTTTACGCTAAAATATGTATTTTTTAAATTAAAAATCGACCTGTTCGAGGATTTTTTCCCAAAAAAAATTTGTTTCGTTTTTACTGAATTTATTCCATACTTTAGGCGCGTACGGTATATACTGCATATACTTCTTTTTTTTTAAAGATATGCTTTATTAAAAGAAATAAATAATCAGAAATAACAAATATATTTATGGATGTTTTGTACAGGATGTCCCATAATGAATTGGACATAGACTAACAGATGATTTGTGACGTCATAATAATGTGATCTGGCCAAACTTGGTCCGAAAGTTGATAGTAACCGACTTACCGAGTCAAAACTCTGCAGAAACTCGACAATTAAATGACAAGTTTGCAATAAACTAGTTTTGAAAGCGGTATTCATTGTTTCTATTTTTATTTGCAGGACTACTTTTATAAAGTGCATTTAGTCTAAATCACATTGAAAATCACTTGTTGCTCTATATACAATTTATTATGGGACACTCTGTATATAAAAATAAATAACAAATTTAAATAAATTAACTTTCAGTCTTTGACTTTATAGTTCAGTCTTTTTTAAAAACTTGTCTTCCAATTAAAACACTTTTCATTATTTAACATTTCTTTGGAAAGTAATACACTTTTTTCAATTAGCTAAGAATGAAATTTCTAAAATCAACCCATAACTCATCTTTTTTGTTGTAAGGACTTATTTTTTCTTTCTTTTTCTTTTCCGTGTGACAGAAAAACCCAATAAAATAGACAGAATAACTGAAAATGTCACAAATAAAATAATTACAGACATCTTAATTATGCATCAGATTTAATACATAAAAAAAGAACATCCCTACAGAATAAAAGTCGGTCTTTTATTCTCTTTCTGTTACCGTCGCCGTTAATGTAGAATTTAATGCAGGTACCTGTCAATACATTTTATAATAAACCCTGTTTTAGCTCGAATACGCGATGGAAAAGTACATTGAGTGCTTGTTTTGATAATCATCTTAAAATGGGAGCTCTGCTTTTACATTAGGCAAAAAGAATATAGACAATGGCACGAAAAATGTTTTTTTAAGGGAAAAGTTGAAATTGAATTTAATATATCGACGAGGTTTTTCCATATGCTCAGGGCCAGTTAGGAAGCCCAGCATTAGGAATAAATGGTAAAATTTTTACTTTATTTTATGTGTGGGTTTGAAATTCCCAGTTAGACCCTGTGCCGCAATATTGATTTATTCATCTAGCGATGGACATTTTATAAATTTTACATTTTACTAGCAGGAAGTAGACATTGTTTTATTTCAAAGCGAAGAGATATTAAACAAAATTTTCAGTTGTGGAAAATTAATATTTAACGATGAACTCGAACTTGTTTTAAAACATATAGACAATGGATAATTCATGAAAACCCCGCGAGTAAAGTTTTACATTAATATGTTCTACGTTAATCTTTTGTGTCGAGTTCTGAAATGTCTGAAATGTGTGCGCGTGAACTCAATTCTGTCGTGATAGTTGCTTGGTCCTTCTGCTCCCATTTGAGAAATGAAGAGAAATATGGTCATTTAGCTTTTTCTTTCGTGCAGTTGCTAAAAATTGTACTTTTTATCGTCTTCATATTCAGTATGTTTTTCATTCAATGTTTCTTCTTTTCTCCATGTAAATGTTGCAATTTTTCTATTCTTCGACTATGGTAAGGCGCTTTATCTATGGCAATCACTGGACCAGGTTCACTGTGAGGCAAAATAGATGCAACTCGTTCTTAATTACCCCACTCTCGTTATCTTCATGATAATTTCATATCTGTCGAGATTCGAACCATGTAAACCATTATCCAAAAATCAGATTCGCGCCCTATATGTGCAATTATTAATTAACGCCTTGATTGTGTCTTTAATCCCGTAGAAATTCCTCCTAAAAATGCCATTCTTTTAGTTATTCATTGATTCGTCGAGGTAATACAATTTCGTTTTCTGTGTTTGTTATTAAAATTGACGACTATTTTTTTTTTTTTTGGCTAGCTTACTTGAAAGGTGTTTCAAATATAGCAGATTGTGACATTTTTTGATCAATTTCCCGAACAAACTATTGAGAAAAAAATAGTGAATACGAAACAAGTTTAAGATTAATTTTTTTTTTCCAACACAGCAGCCGGAAGCTGCTGCGACCTTCTGGCGTAGAATTGTTGGGGAAATTATTATTCTTGGCAACATTACACGAGTGGCAGGGACGGGCGCAAGTCCCGCCAAGGGGCCATAAATTAAACCGTAGGCCAGGTATCCCTCAACCGCGCCATATTTCCAAAGTTAAATCGGAAGACATCCGCCCAAAGGACGGATAGCGCCGCGGCGCCGGTGCCATTTATGCGCCGGAGGACGAAACGTGGAAATTACGGCGGCGAAGTCGGGCCTAAATGTCGCAACTTTCCGGCACGTAAGTCTTACGACCCCCACGTATTTATGAGAACGATAATTTCCGGGGGACCAGGTAGAGTCAGGTGAAGCGGGAGGCTCCTGAATACTTTTCACTTAGGAATGTTTCAATTCGGCCGAGGGAAGAAACTAGGAAAGTTCGCGATGGGCGGATAGTGTGCATTTCGGGCAACTTTGGCGGCCGACCAAACCGATCGGAATAATTTAAAAGCCGGGAAATTCCTTAAAATGCCATAAAGTGTTATGATATACGAGCGTGTTTTCTCGGGCGGGGTAACTGATGGAAAATATAAGTATTTGCAGTAATAATAAGTTTGGAAAGCCAGTGGCGTATATCTTTGAGCTAGGATAAACAGGGAATAATTACAATCTTTCTGGAAATTAATAGAAGCTTTATTTTTCTTTGGAAATACCAAATATTTGTCATATATTAAATTTAGTGTGAATTATCCATTATTTTTAAAGTTTTTGTTACAATGAGAACTAGAAAAGAAAAACAAAATGACACCTAGAAATGATTTAAAAATACAGAGTGTCCCACGGTGACGAGACATTAGACATATTTCAGAGACTACTTCGATTTTAATTTTGAAAATTTGGGTATAGTCCAATTACTGAAGGCGAAAATAAGGTAAAAGCTCCCAATTTTTTCGGATAGCGTGGATTTTCCTGAAAATTTGCATACAAGCTCATCTGACCTCCCACTTCAAAAGTTATATTGTCTAGATGTGTGTTTTTTCTATTTAGGGAAGAAAACTACCTTTGTACGAAAAAAATGCGAAAATAGCAGATTTACGTTTTTTAAAGATTCAATTCATGTTCAAATATGTTGGGTAAAGTTCCTTTCGTGTTTTTTAATATAATTTACGAAATTTAATTACTTTTCAACCCTTAAAAATCCTTAAAAACTACCCTTCCATGGCAAAAAAAAAAAATAGAAAAAAAGTTTTTAACAATTTTAAATATTCTTTTGGTGCATTCAGAATATATTACATTTCTTTTGTTATTCATTAGAAAGCTTACGACTCATTACAAAGTTGCAACCTTTAAAAACCATCCCTTATAATAAAATAAAAAAAATATATTATTAAAAGCTTGAGATGTTGAATTATAAACTTTTTATTGGTTTTCAAATTCCCTAAAAATTATATGTGAGTATGATGATATAATTAATTTTTTTTTATTAAATTAATATCAAATATTATAAATATTATTAAAATACTTTCTCAAATCAGTTCACAAGTGGTCCAAAATACACAAAGATGGATGGTAATTTACCCGCTCCGAAAATTTTATCGAAAAAAAATGCGATTAATTTTTTTACCATAACATTTGTAATTTTAAAGTTATAAATTTACTCAAAATACCATTTTGTAGGGAATTTAAAGCACCTTAAGTTCTGTGATTTGCAGTTTTTTTGAGCATTTCGTTTTTTAGATTTATAAGTTAAAAGGGCTCAAGAAAGGCAGTCTTGGAGCTTAGTTTTGAGCTTCTAACTGTCATAACTCAGTCAAATTTTGTCCTACAAACATTTAAAAAAAGCAAATTGTTCAGTAAGAAAAAACCTACAATTTCTTATTCTATCATTTTTTTATAACTTTGTAAGTTTTTGAAATATTTTGAAAAAAGGCGATTTTTTAAAAAATTGAAAAATTTTATTCAAAAGTAAATTCAATATTTTTTTAAATTTAGGCTTCTAGAATTATTCAAATTCCCAGAATCTACTGTTAATACATAAATAAAGTAAATTGCAGAAGTAGTTTAATTCATTAATTTTAACACCGATCTTTTTTTCTCAAAAATCAAGACAATCATTTTATTTTGATTGTAACTTCATTAGTTTTTATGTTAAGGTGGCCATATTCCTGGCCGAGAAATAGTGAAATTTCTGGCGTTTTTAGGTACTGAAATCTTTAAAAGTAAAACGTGTAGAACAAAAGTAAGCACAAAAATAAAATCTTTGATGTTTTGTTTATTCATTGTTACCATTTAAATATACTCAAATAAAATAATAACTAAAAAAAAACGTTTGTAAAACATGCGTTTGCTGTTATTCTAACCCCACATTTTAAGAATTATTTTCACGTACTTATAAATAAAAGTAAACAATTTTATATGTAGGACTAAGCAAGTGAATGTTATAAGAATATTTACATGTGGAACTATATATAAAAAAGTTAGTATTTTCGTAGATTTCAGTACCTAAAACCTTGATGGTTTGATCGTTTTTTGCACCTGTTTATTCGTTTTACTGCGGCGTCTTTGAAAATACCCAGGTGGCATGACATAACATTCCTATTATTTGATAAGCTTTAGATTATTCAGTTATTAAATGTTTGAAATTATTTGTCTTTGCGGAAAACACTATTTAAAGAATATGGGGCCCTTAACGACTTTTACCACCACTCAATTTAAAGGTCTTTTCAAGAACTTTAATAAGTGTTATCTTTGAAATTGACTTCAACTTCTGGGAGACATAACTCGGGTTCTATACCACCTACAAAATTAAAAAAGCAATCTCTTTGCTATATAATTACCTTCATCTTTGGTTATGCTAATTTTTTTTATAAAACTTGAGTTTTTGAGATATTCGCGAAAAATGGCTCAAAAATATGCATTTTTGGGCTAAAAACGAACATGTTTAGGCGCAAATAACTCAAAAAGTATTGCCTGTACAAAAAATTCTTATAGAACATTTTTTGCTTAGAATTCGTCCCCCTATCGAATCGTGAGGTTATTTTTAATAAAAAAATTCTCACCCTCCAGAAGGGGTGGCATCCATCCCTAGGGTAAAAGCACACATCTATATATAACTTTTGTTTCTTGGGCTATTCCCTAACTACAGTTCAAATTTTACGTCAATCCATTCCATCCGAAAAAATTGGTAGCCAAAATGTTTCAGTGACTGGACTAGTAATAGTGTTTTCGGGCATGCCCTCCTCAACTAAAATAATGGCGTCTACCTAACGCTTCCGGTTATACTGGAAGTTAACGTCATCTTCATTATTTTAAATGGAACACCCTGTATATTATTGCAATTTTGGATTCTACGTCAATTTTTAGGTGATTTTTCATAAAAGTTTCCTATTCTTAAAGTTACCCGTTTGTGATATATTTAGTTTCTTTCAAAAAAAAAATTAAAAAAGCACTTCCTAATTAAAAAAGATGTGTATTTTACAATAATAAAGTTAGAGCGATAAAATTTATAGAGGACATGACGAAAATTCTAAGCTTTTCTGCCATAATTTCAAAATGACTTAGTTTCATACAGGGTGGAAGAAATTTAATGCCGGATTTAGTCAACTTTAACCCATCTTAACTTTTTTTTTTTTAATGAAACACTGTATATTTTTGCGTAACCTGATGAACAATTTTGTCCTCTTTCGAATGGGAGAATGGTTCCCTATATCTAACTTAGAGATAGAGCTCTAATTAAATATAAACAAAATAAGACTGAACAGAATTGGACAGAGTATAAAGAAATGCACAATTTTGTAAACAGATCTGTTAAGGTGGAAAAAAGGCGTATCTGCAGCATCCAAAATGTATAAATTCGAATATTTTTAAATGGGGATTGATAGTTGATACTCCAAAGGGTATGTATAAAAATTAGGAGCTCAAAATAATCATTGGTTTTACCGTGAGAGAGAATTGAAAAATAAGTATAATTCTATATTTTCTTTATTAACAATTGAATTGTGCGAAATCTACCCGGCCGATTTCGATGAAAACATTTCTGCAATACTACCATATCATGAAGTACTCAGAACCATACTTTTTATATGACTGCTCTAAAGTCAGAGTCTCAAATAAATTCATGAAAGAAGATCCACATAAAAATTTCGGACCACTTTTATTTTGAAGAGAATCTCAAATCGAAACTTTGTTCCCTTTGACTATTTTCTCTGATGACAATATTCTATCTAGTTATATATGAAAGAAGGGAGAAAAATGCGCCTTTTTAATTTTTTTTTTTTAGATTTTCTTGCGCTAACAATTATGCACTATTTTTTCAGAGGGCGCATATCGCAATTATCATTTATAATATTTAGAACTATTTCTAACAAAAATTAGCGTTACTATATAAAACATACATCCCGAACCAGATATGGACTGGACTACGACGGAGGGCTCATTACCTTGTACGGCTTGCATAAAGACGTCCCGTTTCACCCCCCAAACGTTTTTCGTCGATGGGGGCCTTAAGGGATGAAATTTAATATATGGCAGCCATTAAACGCCGTTATTCCGGGAATATATTCGCCAATAACCGTGGACAAAAACAGCGGAAAGTTAGACGTAATTACGGCAGTCAAAGACGGAGGCCGACCAAAATAAATCTGGGCTAATTGCAATTTACGCTGAAGTCGCTTTGTAGGCGATCTAATTAAAGCCGGAATTTGTAAGTATTGAAATTTATGTATACACACACAGCGGGGTGCCCGCAGACGGGAATTAAATCCTCATAAAATCGGGAAAACCCACCAAAAAGCTCAGGGGAGGAATTCCGCAGGCGCTGTGCAATTTCGAAGGTATTATTTCGGAACTATTGCGCTTCTATTGCTTGCCGTTTACTAGCTAACTGTAAATTGCCATTCGAACATTTTTACGAGGAAACATTCGCAGTCGGCCTTATTAAATGGAATCCTTTTATCATTTCCTCGAGAATATCTGTAATGGAAAGGGGGGCAAAAATCTACTGCTTTTTTTAGTTTAAAATGCCGTTCACTGTGGTGGAGGGGTTGGTACGTTATTAACACTTGCAAATGACGAGGAATCTGGCTATTCCTATTGAAAAAATTACACTAAACAGTCCCAACTCATTTTCTAATGGAACTTAAAAAACAGGTGGCTCATTAACGCTAACGCGTCTTTGTCGGCGATTCTAATGAATTCTGAATAACGCCAGCTTATGGAACAAAGAGAGCAGAACGCAGGGAGACGGTAATAACGGGTTGAGCCCCGATACACTGGTAGGACCTTTTATGCGTGCGGAAGGACAATAATGAAGGGTCACCCGAGAGAGGGATGTGTGAAGGGCAGCAGGCAGGGTTTGTTTGTAGACAAATAAGGTAAAAACGGCGACAGGAGCCTTATCACCAGAATAAACATCTCAACACACTAGAAGGGTAGATGGCCCTTATGAGGGGAAGTTGCGGCCACGACCTCGTGCTAAATAAAAAAAATTCTTTCTCGTAGTTTTAAAAAGACAATTAATTTTTGGATTGTTCTCAAGTAGAAAGCGATGGTTATTTTGAAGACTTTTTATGACGGATAGTCTATTATAAGTTATTTTGTTTTTGTTATCAAACAAACTACTTTTGCAATGTTGAAAATTATGTCTAATAGAAATTTTCTACACATTACATACAAATTATTATAATTTTTTAACTTTAGCAGAAAACTTTTTTAAGGACGCCTATGAAACTCATTTTATTGCTAGGCGTTTTTATACATGTTCAACTGACGGAAATTTTTTTGAAACTTTGGGACGTTAATCTGCTTTGAATTTTATGAAACCCCTTTTATTTTGCTTTCCCGAAAAAAATTTTTGGAGCTATGCGGCGCCATTCCGAAAATGAAAATGCATATTATTTTCAAGTAGCCGTCATTTTGACCCAAATCATCCTGTCGAAACGTTTTTTTTTTTTCAGAATGTGCAGAATTGTATCAACTTGTTTCCGCGGTCCATTGAGCTTGAAATTTTTGCAGTTCTTCGATTTTCAAAAGTATTAATACTTTTGAACATAGGCTAGGATGGGGCAGAGATGTGCACGGCCCACGGTAAGTCGCCACTTTGTTTTTAGAATCAGAGGAAAGAGTGCTTAGGTTTTGAAATATTATATCGGTAAATCGTTTTTTTTTTTAGAAGTCTCCATAGAGCTTGCACTAACCCTAAGTTCTAGCTAAAAGCCCATGCTTTTGAAAATTGAAGAACTGTAAAAATAGTCTTTACGAAACCGTATGTCCCGAACGGAGCAAGTTGGCATATTGCCGGCTAACATATACGTAGCCTTACTTGGCCTTGAAAAACATATTCAAATTTGGTGAAAAAAATTTAGTGGTTTTTGAGAAAATCAATTTAAAAAAAAAATTGTTTTTCGGTTTTTTAAATCAATTTGAATTCTAAAAAAGAAACAGGTAAATCTGATAAAATTCTGCACATTCTGGAAGAAAACCGTTTCGATAGGATAATTTGGGTCAAAATGACGGCCACTTGAAAAAAATATGCATTTTCGAAACCGCATCTGCCGAATGGAGCAAATTGATATATTTCCGGTCGGATAAAATATAGCTTATTTGGCCTTGAAAAGCAAACAAATTTGGTGAAAATAAAACGTGGCGTTATTGATAAAACCAATTTTTTAAAAAAAGTTTATTTTTTTATTTTTCTCATTTATCTTAGAAACTTTTAAAGCAATTCGAATTCTGAAATTCTACACATTTTGAACAAGAGAACGTTTCGAAGGGATGATTTAGGTGGAAATGACGGCCGTCGGCCACTTTAAAAAATATGCATTTTCATTTTCCGAATAACGTTATCACGTAAAATTTAACATGGCACCACAAAGCTCCAAAAATTTGTTTCGGAAAATCAAAAAACAAGGGTATCATAAAATTCAGAGTAGATTAACATCAAAAGTTTCAAAAAAAACGAAGTGGTCGATTTTTTTTGTTGTTTGAATCCAAATGGAAACTACCATAAATAAGACTTGAAGTCATGTGGAGTACTTTATTATTATTAGGCACTAGCAGAAACCGTCCCTAATAATATTACATTCATAGCTGTTTTAATGAAAGAATACTCTCGAGAGCTACAAAAAAGTCGTCCAAATTGAACTACTCTAAGTAACCCACACGAAATAAATACGAAATATATGATATTAGATACAAGGGACTTGCAGTTCTTCCGTATCATTTGAAAACATACCTATCCCTACCGACGCAATTGTTACATGTAGGGACGATCACCCTGTATCATTTCCACGTCGGCAAGCGAGCTGGGGGGCGCCGTAACCGAGGACGCGCCGCCAGCCGGATGTGGAGATGTTTTTCAATTTTATTATAATGAGGCCTCATTTGGAGCTAACGCCGCCTATTATGATAAGAGATTCAATAAAGCAAAAGTGTCAGGCCGACAAAATAACGCGCGTAAACACCCCCTGCGCCTCGATCGTCTTTGTTCTTCTCCACTTTCTGAATTTTAGACGGTGCATTTGAATAAATTGACTAACATAAGTTTTTTATCGTTGATTTTGTCAACAGATTATGTCTGTGTTCCGCGTTCCGCGACCGGTTCTTTTATTTGCCGAGAACTTTTTATTTTGTTGGAAACGAACCCTAAAAGGGGAAGCCAAGATAAAAACACCATACAGGGTGACCAAAATCATTTTGCACCGTCTTCTACGATTTTATTTGATTCGATTTTTTTTGTATATAAAATTATATCAACCTGATTTTTAACAGCACATCACCGATAAAAATTGTGGAAATTTACACTGACTTTTATCCGAGATAACTCGTATATGAATCTTATGACTAATTTTAAACAAAAATGATGAATAGAATCAGTTTTACTTAAAATTAGTCATAGAATTCATATAATTGAGGTGATAAAATTTTTAGGACTGAACATAGACAAATATCTGGATCGGAAAATGCACTGTAAGTTATTAACTAATAAGAGTTCCTCTCTTACTTATTTATTTCGAAATTTAAGGCCGACATTAAATATTGAACAACTTCTCTGCGTATACAATAGGCACAAAAATTAAGGGATATTAAAAAAATCCCAAAATTTTGGCTGCTTTTCAAAGATCTGTAATTTGGAGGGAAATAGTCGTAGAGAGAATAAAAAAAGAGGAAAGTGAAGGTTCAAGTATCTAATTTCCGGATCTGGAGTTTAAAATTTATTATCGTCTGCAGTTTTTGAGTAATCATAAGAAAATCAACGAAACAAAATTGCAAATTTTTGTTTTTCTTTAAAAAGGCCTTCAACAAATTTTACTTGGTAATTTCACCATAAAGCTCTTTTAGATAATTTAATTATCTTCAATTTGAGTGGTTCCGGAGCTTTGTACGATGATTTGTCCCCGAATTATCGTCGATCAAAGCAAAAAAATCATTTTTGACTTTGGCAATCAATTACTCGGGAAATAATGGTCGTACAGAAAATCCAAGCTGGGTTTTTAAAACTGCAAAGTATTCTTTACAACTCGTAATTATTGGTTTTTGATGAAAAAAAACTTTTCGAAGTGAATATGTTGTAATAATAATATAATAATAATAATATCTCTACTCCTCATTCTAACTACGAGAATTAGCCCAGAAGTCGGAGACTTGTGCGGGAGAGGAGGCGGCATATTATTATTACGCAGGCCGCATTTGCGCCCAGGAACGACTTATGTTGGTAGGCCCTAACCACCATTTAGTGCAAGAATGAGGGAAACCTGGAAAACCTCATTAATTAGGGGGGTGGTCAATTGCCAACCAGTGTCAATCTCTCACATTGACCCAAGCCAACATTCTTCCACCCTACCATACCTGCACGGAGGGTGCCAATCCTCCATACAAGCATAGCTAATCTACGGTCTACCGGCCGCGGAATTCGAAATCCGGGCAGATCGACACATCGATTTAAGTACTGACGCCTTAAACCGTGCTGCTATCGACCGAATGTTGGTTAGAAAAAAGGTAAAAAATTGTATAATTAGGGATATTTGAATAACTTGGCATGACTGCAAATAATAAATAAATTAAGGATATTGACTGTAACTTTTCAACCTCAAAGTGTCCTAAAGAAACCCTGATAATTTCAAAACGCTGCGATTTTGTTTTCTTAGTGCTCGGAATGTTTAAATTTAAAGTTTTTGCTGAAAATCAATGTAATAAGTAATTTTTCAGTTTTTAATTTTTTTAAATTAAAAATGTTTTTTTAGCAATAATCCATATTTTTTTCAACAAAAAACGTTCATTATTCTAAAAAATGGAAGAAACAACTTTTCAAAAATCATTTTTTTTAAATTTTTTAACATCCACAAGCTTCACAAATGTCAAAAAAAATGCAGATCGCAATTTAATATCACGTATTGTCGCCTCTGTGTCTGATCACCGATTCTAAGCGATCTCGTATATTAATGCACGGATGTCTCGTTGAGTAATTCCTTGTCAAGTTTGTAAAAGAGCCTGGGTCAATTGATGGTGATTTTGTAATTGCGGATAGTCTCGTCATTATCGCCGCCCGAGCATGTCTTCATCATGCCCAATGGGGTTCAAGTCGGGACTCATAAGTGGGTGGTTGAGAGCTACCACGTTGTTAGGTAAAGAAAATTTCTCGTACGTTTTTGCGGTATGAAGACGAGCATTATCTTGCATGAGTATGAAACGATTCCCCATGCTTATACGCATGGGCAGGACGTGTGATTCAAGGATTTCGGCAGTCAATGTTCTGGGAATTATTACCAACTGGGTTCTGGTATTAACGGATACGCCTGCCCAGGTCCTAGGCTATTTAATAAGTTACCTAACCAATTAAAATTGCTGAAAACTGAATATTTATTTAGGAAAGCTTTAAAGTAGTTTTTAATGGAAAAATGTTGTTATTCCAAATTGGAATTTTTACCAACTTGGTCTTAGTTTGACTATTCCTATACATATTATGTCTCTGAGGAAAATAAATTATTATTATTATTATTATTACCTCGGCAGCCCCCCTGTATTGTGCAAAACCATACTTATCGTATCAACTTCGACATCACGTGGGTGTTGTATAATAATGAAAACGTAATATTGACAGTTGGTAGAAGGAAGTACAAAAACAAACGCTTAGGTGGGGAATTCTGGAAGGAAGCCTAAATAGTTGAAGTGAGGAGATGGGAGTAAGACGATCGGCGGGCAGTGAGGCAAAATAGTGAAAAATCAAAGTGTTTAACCGGTATTAATTAGCAGGTAATTATTCTCTAAGTACTTTGATGTTAATTGTTCTATGTAATCTTATGATTATCACAATCATTATATATGTATATTATATATGTTTCTTGATAAAAATTCTGTGTATGTTTAGCCTTCATTGTCTTACACTCAGGAGCGTATATTTTTCTAAGATAAAATTGTTACGATTATTATTAACGATTGCTCATTATTTATTACATGTTAAAATATGTATATATATTGTCGTGACTGCCCAGATATTGCAATAACAACTCCTTTTTTCACATTTAACTTGTGTTGTCATGATTACATTGTTCGAAAAATAAATAATAAACCATTTCTTGTGCTCACTTTATGCCATACGCATATAAGAGCCCTGTTGAATTTACTAACATTTACGCCCGTGAGGAATGATTCTGCAAAAAGTATAATTAAATATAAAAAAAGAATTGCTAAAACAGATCTTCCGAAATCTCAACTCATAGCCTCATAGCTGAATTGCCTCCCGTATCGGACTCCAGTACCTTCCGGCCCTGCCGGCTAACTAACTCCAAACCTCTTCAGTTTTACTTGGAAGTGTGTATGTCTAATTCGAGTGAGGTGATATTTAGTGAGACATTAAATAAGTCGGGTGTTATTTATCATTAGCAAAGGATCTTAATTTATGCCTTTTATTGTCGGTTGTTTTGTATTTATATTGGGGTAGTTAGAGCAACGATCGTAGGTTTCTCTGCCATGCTTTTTCTCCACAGGAGCTCTAGGTGAGCCTCGCACTCTCATTTTATGTTAAATGGTTGTTAATGTTTTTGTTGTTGTTTCTATTTGTCACATGTTTAATTTGAGGACTGTTGTACGTAAATAATAAAGTTAGGTCTATTTACTCTGCTTTTGATTTATAACATTAAAACATACTTCCTCTGTTTAATGTTAGTAGCCAGCGTCTTCCGGTCAATTAAAAATAGATGTATACAACGTAGGTATTCCTTATGACGATCACATATTTTTTGGCCACAACTACGTTTATATTTTTTTCGATCGAACCCGGGGTTGTTATACTACAGTATATTTGTAAGGATATTTATACACAAAATTGAACATACATAATGCGTGGTGTAGAATTACAAAAAAGTGTACTACTAATTTTACATTACCGAATACAGCACCAAAATAACCAATGATGCAATGTGTAACTTTACATAAAATTTTTAAGTGGTATTCTTGAATAACCTTGTCATTTATATTTTTCGTTATCATTTTCAGTAACGAAGAGGGTACATCTCGTACAGTTCTCGTTTGCGAATAAAGCCGCTTTGAGCTTCCATAATAATTTAACCTAATTCGCCTTAAAAATATCATTCCTTTAAGCGGTTTGAATGCTGAAACGGGCAAGACCGTAAAAAGGGCTTATAAAACGCCTCGAGAAGTATAACTCTTTTATTGAAAATAATGTCCTTTATCTTTCATTTACTGAACTCGCGACGGTCGCAATTTTTTAAGAGCGACTTAAAATAATGATGGAGACGTAAGTTGAAAATGGGGTATTTGCTATCTCTGAGTGGTATGCACCTTTATACAAAATTAAGTCTTCTTTGTCCTTCCTCAGACAAAAGATTTTAGGAAAAAAATGTGCGAAACACCTGTGTCCAAATTTGAACTAATAAAGGCAAAATGATTAATTACAAAATGTTGCCTACCTCAGGTGGTCACTACGCATGAATTTTTTGTTGCAAACCGGACAGGCGAAGTTCTTTTCGCCCGTGTGCGTCCTCGTGTGCCTGGCCAATTCGTCTGAGCGGGCAAATCTTTTCCCACATCCGTCCCAACTACATGGGAATGGTCTTTCTCCTGCAACAAGAAAAGAAAAGTTAAAACGTGCTCCTGAGTTTATTATAATTATGGTAGACCATGTTCCCCCGCAAGTTAAGAAACTCAATAATATATTAATTATTATTCTTGGAACACCTCAAGGACCAGTTTTTGGTGCAGTAATCTTTTTGATTTACGCCGTAAAAAGTGTAGGTACATTTTCAGAAGAAAGTTTCTAACAAATGGAAGCGTTGCTGAAACTGGTATGATAAAATTATATTAAATTTGAGGTATTTCTAGACTTACGATACATACAGAGTGAAGTGGGGGTTAATCTTTTAGCGGTAATAGTTTGTGTGCACCAAAATACTAATCTGAAATTCTCTTTCTTTAATCTAATAATTAGTCGCGTTATAATTCGCTTTTCGTTGTTGTTCAGGCTGTCAGCGGGCGGCATAAACCGAGCCATCTGGAATTAGCGTGGCAAAATGTATCAGTGCACTATTAGTGTTGCCAACCTTTTTAAATCAACGGTTAGAGAGCGAAACTACGATGGAAAATAATTTAGTAAAAACAAATTGCTTTTGTATGACTCAGCGAAGTGCTACTTTAAAGTCACCATATTTGATGTCAATGTGGATGAACCTAATGTTTAAAAAAAAATAAAATTTATTAAATGTTAACTGATGACGTAGATTTGTTAGTAATTGAAAATAATTATTTTTGCTATAAAAATGATTAGTAATCTGATTAACATGAAATAATTTTATAAAAACAACTGAATATTAATCTGATATTGACTTAGTTTAGTTGAAGTATCACTACATAAAGTAGACAGGGATGCATTTAGGAAAGTTACTATTAAAAACTTAAGTAATACAATTCTAAACAAAATACGGTATGTTTTTTTTTATTTAGCCGCTTTATCAACCGTATAAATAACAACATTTAATCGTAAAAAGCCTAAGTTATGTTAACGTTTTTATTATTACTTACCAAACGTTCAACAGTACACCCTGCCCAGTTTAAATTTAAGCAGAATGCGATCCTAATCCAAACGCTTACGAAAGACAGCGGAGACTAGTCTATATGTGTTTCTGAAGGTCAAAAGTAGCCTTCGTATAAATTTACCTCCAGTTTAAAGTTATAGAATATATATTTATGTTTTTGACACCGTAAGATGTAAGAACGATGAGGGAAACGAAATTTAGCGATTTCATTGGTTTATTTTCTACCAACATCACTATTCTCTTTATCGCATCATTATACGACACAGCCTGGGGGATATTTGACTGACGGACAGTATAATTAAACGAATGTCTAATTAATAGAGTACTATATGGAGGCGTGTTGGAACGAACAGCGCTTCGCGCTAACAACCGCCGCAATATTGATGTCCGGCAGAGTAACTGGTGGGCGATCCGTCACGGTTAGGCCGAAAAAGGGGCATTAAAAGTGCAAATTTCATCTCGTCAGCGGCCGCCGCTATTTTCTGGTTAATAACGGATCCCCTAGTTTACATTGTGGCGTACAATTCAAATTGGGTCGCGACAATAAAACCATCAAGTTAATAACTGGAACCGCAGCGAGTTTATGGGAAATGTGGTTCTATTTCCGCCATAAATTCGAAACGCTCGGCGTTCGGGATGGATTCGAAATCACAATTGATGGTAAATAAACGATTTTTTAAGAAATAATGAATTTCATTCGTACCGTTATCACTGATAAACGAGAAATAAGCCCCAACCGTTTCATTTGACTGAAATTATTTATTTGTGCATAGCTTTAGTATTTTTCTATATTGAAACTTTCAAAAATAATTACCAGAAACTATGAAATTTACGTGATTTTTTAAATTAATTTTCTTGGTTTTGTTATTTTATATAAATATAGTATATAGGATATTTATTCTGGCTGGTTTACCCGATTTGAATCGTTGGGACCGTTTTTAGAAACGTTCTTTAAATATGTACATCATTTTTTTGTGTGTTAATGTTGGAAGTCTACTCTAGAATCAAGTTGAAGAATGATGATTTCATTCGTACTGTTAGTAACATGAAATTAGTAATTAAAAACTATCGACTACCAGTTCCATTTGGTGACTAATTGAATACAAATTCTTGAAAATTGAAAAAAAATCAATAATATCCACGTGTATTTTTTAAATTAACGTTCTAGACATTATTTTTTAAGTAGATGAAAGCCGACCCTGTGTTATTTATTAAAAACTTGGAAATGTTTTTATGCGACCCGAGATGCAACCTTATTATTAAAGTCGGTGTAATCTAATACCTACTAGTAATACTAAATGACGGTTAGGTTACAATGTCAAAAAATTTGTGCAGGCAACTGATTTTGTATTTGTATTGAATTCATTATTCACTTAATTATTAAATATTAAGCATCGTTCATCGACTCATCAGTGTTAAAAAGTGAAAGATTCCAGACAAAAGTTTTTATTTGTAATTCCACGATAGTGACAGTGTAATTTTTATAAAGAAGTAAAAAATAAGAATAGCGTGCCAATTACATTAAAAACGAGATTCTTATTTCTTACTTGTCTTAATTTTTTAGTTTGTGCACAAACTAGTTTTACAATGAACAGAGGAAACAATGCATTTACTATTTCCGAACGTGTCGATATGGTGTTAGTGTATGGTGCAACCGGAGAAAATGCGTTTGCGGTGACTAGGTTCTACCGGGAACGATGGCCAATGTGCAAATATAATCGTACTGTGCGTTCAGCGGCTGCGAGATACGGAAAGTGTTATTCCTCGAGGAGATGGACGTGGTTAGCAAGTTAATGTTGAAGATGAAGTGTTGGAAAATCTTGACGAAGGCCCCACAATTAGTACTCGACTACCCGCACAGCAAGTAAGAACCTCATCTCGTACCGTACATCGCATCTTAAGGCGCCAGCTGTTGCATCTCTATCATCTGCAACCAGTTCAACAGATTTTACCCCGGATGCGTTTTTGCAGATGGTTTTTACGGCAATGTGCCAATCAAGTAGACTTTCCTGCTTATGTTTGTGTAACTAATGAGGCGACATTTACCCGTGATGAAGTGAATTTCCATAATATGCACATATGGGCCGATGAAAGCCTCATGCGATTAGGGAAACTCATTTTCAACAAAGGTTATCGGTAAATGTTTGGGCTGGCATAATAAGCGATGTACTTGTGGGTCCCTATTTCTTTGAAGGACGACTAAATGCTGACTTTTTTGAGAACCGGTTGCGTGAATTATTGGACGATGTGGCATTACAAGTTCGGGCACGCATATTTTATCTTCAAGATGGGGCTCCTCCACACAATACTCGAGAAGTAACGACACTTTTGAATGAAATGTTTCCCCAGCGATGGATTGGACGCTTTGGTCCTGTGCCGTGGCCACCTCGGTCACCCAATCTAATTCCAATGGACTTTTATCTTTGGAGTCACTTGAAGTCATTGGTTTACAATACTCCAATTGCTACGGTGGAAGAATTGCGAAACCGTATACTTGAAGCTGCTGATACAATTAGGGGAATACCAGGAATTTGGGAAAATATTCGCCAAAATTGGATGCGTCGGTGCCATGCCGTTATCCGCGCTAATGGGGATCAATTTCAACATTTTCTATAGAAATGGTAAGTTTTATTTCATTTTATTCCATATTTTAATGGAGTTCGTTTAGTGCACGCAGTTGGCAACTTGCACATGTTTACGGATGTGGGTTTGTTTGCGAATTCTTGCAGTAATAATAATGCATTTAAGATAGTAATTACTACGCAAAAATATAACTTTTTCATATAATAAATACTTTTCTATTACAAATATCGTTAGGAAGCTGTAGTTTAGTTTTTATAGATTATACACGCCACACCCTGTAGATGTACAATTTATTTGTTTTTTCTGTACTTAATAGTCTTTCGTATTTATTTTATGAAATAATGTTCAACATCAGTACGTATCCTCTAACGACTACAATTTGTTTCCTACAAAGCGTTATTATCGATTCCCAGCTTAACAATTTCTTGATCTATAAAAGGAATAAATACATTCAAACGTCGAGAGTCGCGCAAATAAGAAATGTAAACATGTCTAGTGTATTCCATAGCTAGATTCCCAGAAGTAACGATCTCTTTCGATCACGTCCGTAGGAAACCTCTTTATAAACTCTCTAAAGGGACGAACCTAGTTTATAATTTCCATATATTTTATTCATAGATTTTGAAATGTATAGGCGAAATTAATTATATGTATCTGGTAGTGACAATGGCCAGTCTTATAATTTATAAATGAGGATATGAATTTGTTTTTGCTAGGAAAATTTAATTAATAGCGTTAAAATTTAATTATGTTTGAATCACGTCTGACAGACGCCACTCAATAATTTAATTACTATGTCCAATTTGCAAATTGCACGTTCGATGTAATTATATTAAAAAATGAAGCGCTCTATTATCGGAACATACACTATGTTCCCAGATAGATGAGTAGGCTCTTGGTGTTAATAAACGGCTTTTTGTCAAGTCAACGTTGCTTGTTTGTGAAACAAAATCTGACAAAATTTCAAATCCGTAGAATCTAGTAAGCCTCAGAAATTTTGAAAAATCCGAGAAACTTTTCTTGACAACATTTTGCCGTATCCTAACACTAAAAAAAAATAATCGTACCAAAAGATAATCGTTTCCCTAAATACGCTTCGAACTTATATATTTTTTAATTCATATTTACGATTTAGGCCGCTTTAAATCCCAAAAACTTATTTGAGGATAGCCTAGTACACGAAAATTACGAAAAATTACAAATATATTGAAAAAATAGTATATTAAAAATCCATCCAATAAAACACAAGAATCAAAGTCAAAGTCAAGAAATATTTATTGTGCATAGTTACAATGGCTAATTTACAAACCTATACACAAAAGGACTAGACACAGATAACTGATGATTAACCTACCCCTCAGAAAGTCAATTAACTCACACATAATAACAAGTCTACATATTGAAGCAATATAATTATAAAGAGCTATTAAAACAATGTAAAAAAAACAATATAAATTATAATAATATATTAAACAACAAGGTTTGAAAACGACTCTTTGCACACGGGAGAAACATATTGGTGGACCGAGCCGAAGGGGAGGTCCACAAGTCGAGCGAGTGTGCAAAGAGGTTTTCAAACGAGTTTTTTACGATATTTTTTATACGACTGCAAACAGAGACCACAAAAATCAAATTTTAATTTAAATCGTTTTTATTACTAAAATTGCCAACGCATTAACAAAATAAATTAAATACATCTTTTAATTTAACTCGTTTTTATTAAGAAAATTGCTAACGCATTAACAAAAGAAACTAATATTTAATATTTATGGTAACATTTGAACATTCCTTCAAGGTTACGCTGGGAAAAGCAGTATTATTGTGCACCTTGTTTTCGGTAATAGAGAATATTTTTGGTGTCGTGTTTTTAGTGCAGTTTTTCAGCGTGCGGTCGTTGTTTTCTTGTTGTATTCCAGTAGACGATCGTTGTTCTGGTTCTGTGGCAGCAGAAGACACTGAAGACTCTATCTTTTTCGAAACTTCCATTTTATTTCTCAAACAGTCATCAACGTAGCCTTCGGCAACTGTACTGGATTTCCACCCTCCATGGCGTTTGAGGGCAAGCAGATTTGAGCCAGAATTGACTAAAATTGTGGCCGATGAACGCCGAAAACAATGTCCCGTGTAACTTTCTGGATTCTCTAGCATCAAAAACTTGGCGATTTCCCTAGCCATGTTTCCAATTTTGTTGATGCCAACGTTTTGGCTTGAACATTTTCCGTTTTGATAGTTTAAAAAAAACCTGCCTGTCTTCAGATTAGGAGGACGAAGAGCACAGTACTTTTTTAAGATAGTGTAAAGGTTTCCTGTAATTGTAAAACACCTTGGTACCTTTGTTTTTGTATTCTTCAGTTTAATCAGCATAGCACTGCCGAAATCTTTGGTGTCTTCTATTTTGAGATAACATAATTCCTCCCTTCGACATGCCCCAGATAGTCCAACTGCCACCACCGCCTTGATAAGTAAATATTTGTCGTCTGATGCTTTCGTCAAAAACCGGCAAAAATCATCTTCTGTGAGGATTTGGGACTTCTTTGGGACGTAGTTTTCGGATTTTCGTTTGATTAGCGCTTGCAACTTTTTATAGCTTCCAAGATCTATGTTGTGATTGGCACTTAACGTTGACTTGAGCATCGAAAAAATCGTCCACAACGTCGAAGATTTATATTTCTTAGATAGTTCTTCAAAATACACCATTACTGCGTTTTCTGAGAAAGTTTGGACATTTTTGGCTAGTCGCCAGTCCATAAATCGGCTTAACTCAGCTTCATACCTGCTTCTGGATTTTGTGGGCAGCAGTTCCGAACATATTTCGCTTGCTTTCTGTAAAATCTCTTCAGAATCACACATTTTCACACCCAAACTTCGGGAATTCAACAATTTTTGAAGTATCTAATCAACAAAATAAAGGAGCCGTGACGGTTGCTATGAAACTCAGCCAACTTGAAACATTGCATAATTTGGGTGACAACATCAAACAAAAATTACAATCTGGAGACGCGTGTGCAAAGATGACATAACCGTGTGCAAAATGTTTAGCACGTGCAAAATACGTGCGTGTGCAAAATACCGTTTTCAGAGCGTGTTTTCCGTGCGCAAAACCCCCTTTTGCAAGGCAGTCATATAAAAATATACATACACCACACTCATACATGCATATGCAAATATACATACAAATACATAGTATACTAAAACACACGCATATTATATTAATACAAGTAAAAAACTAAAAATCTAGAAAACAGCAGCATATGTGGAGTTATCGTTAAGTTGACGATCATGTACATCATGCCGCCAAACCAACTTATCATAAAGATAGTCAGGAGTTGTATTACGCAGTATATTATTTACAAAAACACAAACATGAACATAGCGTCTTTCATTGAGTATTAATTTACCAAATTGTCTAATAAAAGGAGAAACATGGTGAAAAAATATGTGACAAATCGCATGCACCAATTGTATCAGTATTTGTAAATAATGGACCATAAACATTATCACCAATAATTTAGATGTGACAAAACGAAGGATTTAACCAATATTAATTTAATATCAAAGCTCAAATAACCTTCTGCTATTTGCTTAAAGGAGATGAACGCCTTCTTACATAGTTCACTAACATGTTGTGAGAATTTCAGGTTATTTTCAAATACAAGACACATATCCTTTACTGAATTGCAGTTTTCCAAAGGACAATAGGCCCATTCAGTGATATATAATTTTAAACTTTTTCTTTAATTTTCTGATAGTATTTAACCACCTTAATATATCTTAAAAAAATTAGGTCAATAGGATTAATAATAAGTGATATATTTAATTCTGAATTTGTAAGACCCTTAAAAAGGTCAACACTGCGAGAGAACAGCTAATGACGTCACGATACCGGCCACTCGGCGATCAAGTCGCGAGCAGTCGGAGAGATGTGTAGATATTTGCTATACTTTTACCTATATTATATATCTATATTTTTAAGTGTATAAATAGAGAGTGTATAAGAGATATACATCAAGTCTTGTTGAAATGCATTTTTCACACAACATATTTATTATAAACATAGAATGTCTTGGAATATCTAAATACATTTTCTACATTTTCGGATTTTTCTCAATGACGTAAATGGTTCGCTTTTCTACATTTTCTGTTGCTTTCCATTTTTGCACAAATGTACCAACGTACTAGACTCGGTACTTGTGGATGTATGCGACGACGTGTATGTGCGAGCAACTCAGAACCACCCTCGTTTTTCTTTGGTTGCCCGTATAGGGGGTTGTAAAATATTATTATTTAAATAAATTGCTTATAGGTGCCTCTAGCAACGTATTTCGAAATTTTTGTGGACGGGAACGTTTAGATGGGGTAGAATTTTTTTTTCGACATAAATTTGAAATTCTACTCTAAATGTTTAAATAATAATATTTATAACCCCTTAGACGGGCAACCAAAGAAAAACGAGGGTGGTTCTGAGTTGCTTATAGGTCCCTCTCGCCGACGTATTTCGAAATTTTTGTGAAAGGGTACGTTTAGATGGATTTATTTTTCCGGCATAAAGTTGAAAATTGTGCTCTAAATGTTCAAATAATAATATTTTACAACCTCCTAGACGTGCAAGCAAAGAAAAACGAAGGTGGTATTGAGTTGCATACCCGTGGCTGGGGAAACCGTAGATAACATCACAAAAACTTTTAATTTTTCGGTAATGAAATAAATATTTTATTCGGAGTCGATCCTGAGGTATTTTTGCAGCCTGGAACTATTCAATATTTGTACAATCCTCGGTTTCGACCCATTTAGACATAAAAACAATGATTCACGAAACTGCCAAGCGAACCACACACCGTATGTATTAACACAGAATGGGTTGAGAGCGAGCGGAGTGTTCTGCCAGTCGCCCGTACCGGTATTATGACGTCAGGCAATTGTTGCTTAACGTTTTTCCGCGCTCTGTTTTCATTAATTTATTTCACACATTTCTCGTTGAAACAAAAAATTGATTTTTGGCGTACTAACTAATTAAAGGGTAAACTTTTGAAATATGCAATAAAAAATTTTTACTGAATGGGCCTATTGCCAATATAAACAGCAAAATACCCCAACTGTTTTTTGATAAATACCGATAATTAGATTTTAACATTTATTTGGGTTAAGTATTACCTAGAGCATTTTTATCGCATAACTCCTTAATCCGATGCAAGTCAGAATTAATAAGATCAACAGCAGTTTATTTATTCTCGAATTCGAAGCTGTACAAAATTAATAAATCATCTGAATACATGTGCAAAGTAGTGTGCACTACTGACGACACAAAATCCGCAGTACATATATTAAAAAGTAAAGGCCCCAGGACAGAGCCTTGTGGCACTCCAGATTTTATTGTTCTAGGTTCAGAAAATAAAGGACCGTTTTCAGTTTTAATTTTAGTAAATTGCATTATGTCTTTAATATAGGAATCAAACCAGTCATGACATTTATTATGAATTCCATAGAAAAATAGTTTGGCCAATAGGCAGCTAGAACATATTGAGTTAAATGCTTTTGACACATCTAACAGATGTCGCCAATTGTAGCTTGACTGTACAGAATATGTTTCCCGTTACACTGTTTCTTTTAGTAGTTAAAATTTGCAATCGCCCCGTCGGATATCATCTCCAAAACTGGCATTACCACTCCTATTCGTCACTATACGAAGTATTGACCGATTTAACGCGATTTCCAAGACCAGGCTAAGTTAGTTTGCTGGTGCGATATTTCATGCGTAACCGGTTGTTAAAATTAGACCACTTGTTCCCATCTGTAAGGAGTTGGCCGGGAGTTACCGCGATGCGTGCCGATATATCGCCCGAACTACGGCCATTAGAGCGTAATTTGTAGGTGCTCCAACTACCAACTAATAGCAATTATTTAGGGCATCGTTTACATAAGCTTAAAGAGCAGTATTTAACGGCTGACCGTCCGCGTAAATCATTAGATAAGCGCCGCCGCCGGGACGGCGCAACTTCCTTTCTCGCGCCGAAGTTCGCCATGGCACTAATTAAATTACAACCATACTTAATTTGCTAGTTACTTACGACTATGTTCGCAGAAAGAGGGAAGGGGTCTAACTGTTGCAGATGATAAGATACTCCTGCAGGTTGAACAAAGACAAACTTTACTGCACTTTCGAATGCTAAAAGTATGAAAAAGTGAGTAGAAAGTCGATGATTGTAAATGATGGTAAAAGACGACATGGCGCCCAACGTGATAGCGCCAAAGGAATATGATGGAAGACGACAATAACTATAATATAAAATTATTATAAGAAGTGTTTTTATTTCGAATTTGTTCAATTTTATCATTTTCTCAAATTTTTTGATTTAGAAAAATCCGGAAAAATTTTTCCGCTTTTATATCCAATTATTATTAAATCTTGGGTCGAATTGAATTTATAATTCATGAAACACTCCTTTCCTAGTGGAATTTATCACAAGTGAAAACATAATGATTGTTCTAAGGCTTGGTTCACACTAATAGTTCCGGTATAGGCGTGTACTCACTTGTATGTACCAACATGACATATCAATAGTTGAAACTGACCTTAACTTGTATTTATAGATTGAAATAAAGCTGTTGAATAATATAAATTTTCTGGCCATTTAATTGAAATGTTTGTGAGTGAATTTATAAAATCTGGGTTGATTTCCCCTTAAATAAATTGCATTCCGTTATCATTCCGCGGCAAACAATTAAGGAGCCTCATATTTATTTATAAGCTGAAGACTTTTATGGATTAAATCTGTTTGTGTCTAAATGCAAAAAACCGGGCCCCCTAAATATATTTTAATTGCTCCGCCTGAAAGTAATTTTTTATTACGGTTATCTTTTCCTTTCCGTGAATTATTCATGGAAAAAGATTTCAGGAATTTTTAATTGTATAACTCGCTTATTGCGCCTAACTTTCTCCCTCCCCTCATCTCAAACTCTTAAAATCCAATTGTCGACTCGATTTCTGCCTGCTGTTTTATTTCCCTTTTAAATCCTGGGATTTATATAAAGCGGGCCCGCCTGATACAGTCCGAAATGAAGACGGAGAAAAGTTTTGTACACATTATGGGTGTACCAGTGAAATAATTTTCATGCCCTTGAAACAAAGTCTTGACTTACTTGTTAGGCTAACGTTTCGACTTTATTTAAAATCTTCATCAGGACTATTAATAGTAATAAAAAGATAAGAATATAGATGTAGAAAATTATTTAAAAACATTAAAACAATATTTAAAAACATGGCATCATATTATTTCTCTTGAATTTGAAATATTGTTATTATTTTATGATAAAAATTTCAACAAAACAAACTAAATTAACATCAGTTGCTATCTTTTCCCATGTAAAATTATAATTTTCTGTAAAAAATAAATAACAGCCAAGAAAAAAAATGTTGTCTATACTTTTCATGCGACATATGTTATCCGTAGTATTTTTGCCTCCTGATCACGAATCCGGTGCCAGAATTGAGCTATCACAGAATTGATGTTTTTTTTTCTAACCTCAAAGGAAAACTGTTAAGGTAGGTATACCAAATTTAGCGCGAATTTGTTATTTTTTGAAAATTTGATCAGCCATCTTGGATCCGCCATCTTGAATTTTGCAAAATTGACCTTAAATTCGTGATTAGCGACCCCGGAAACCCACGTATACCAAATTTGGCGCGAATATGTTATTTTTTGAAAATTCGTGATATCTGACCTTAATCGCCCCGGTTTTTTTTTTTGAGGTTAGAAACAGAACCTTTTTGTTATTTTTGACCTGTTTTTGAGGTTAGGAAGTTCCTGTGATGTGATAGCTCAATTGTGACACCGGATTCGTGATCAGGAGGCAAAAATACTACGGATAACATATGTCGCATGAAAAGTACAGACAACTTTTTTTTTTTGTGTGGCTGTGTAATTTTGAATTGTTATTCCTGGAGTGCTAATTTTTAAAACATCTTCCGTAAATGAGGCCACATTAGCTGCTGAAGCTGACTGTTACAATGTTAGGCAGACTTTTTTTATTTTGAAAATTCTTCAATATATATACTAACCTCAATTGTTCAGAAAAAAATTTTTGTGATGCCATTTCATATTCCTCTTTTGAAAATTTCCGCATTAAACTTAAGTAAAATGAACTCACCTGCTCCCTAATTTAAGGATGGGCATTTGCCAGGTTGTCATCACAACTAATATTGCCTTGTTCTACATTTTCAACTGCAGTATTTTGAATGTTAGAATAATTGCTGTCTATTTTTGCGAGTATTAATATGACGCGGAC
The DNA here is from genome assembly GCF_000390285.2 of Anoplophora glabripennis. Taxonomy (NCBI): domain Eukaryota; kingdom Metazoa; phylum Arthropoda; class Insecta; order Coleoptera; family Cerambycidae; genus Anoplophora; species Anoplophora glabripennis. Next base: position 1,203,640 of record NW_019416226.1, on the reverse strand, counting down.
TGACATTTGTCTGAGTTGTGAAAACATGTGTCGTGCGACCTGATACTATCTGAATTGCGGCTAATTGTAACTAACTTTTTGGGCATACATTTACAATAATTGACATAAAGTAATCCAGACCTTAGTCTGGTCGAGCAATTCTGAAAACGTTCGCCAAGGAATCTAGAATAGCCATACTCGTATATTTTTATAAATTTACAAAATCTCCTCGTATATCTCGCATAAAAATATTAAAACTCCAGCGATCCGATTTTTCATTTAATATTCATCTAGAGATTTCACGAGGCGGTGAATACTCAATTCCCTTGATAATTTTTTTCGTCGCCCCGGGTTTGTCTCTAGCGATTTAATAGGTCGATGTAAGATGGTTATCTTTTCATTAAACTGACGTCAAGCTTAGTCATCGCCGACCCGTAATTTATCAAAACAAATTAATTTGCGAGTTTCGTTTCGCAAATTATGACATCGTTTAAATTTTCTCAGTCGTGATTAACAGTGTTTTACTGACGCCGTCTGTTGTGTTGCGATTGGATTTTGAAGAAGCGGCGTTTGTACCTCCAACGGGGGCGGTCTTATTAAACTCGGTAATTTCTTTTCATCCGGATAGGCTTCCTTCCAGTAAAAACAGTTATGCTGATGGATACAATAAATCACCTTTTGAAATATTTTTATGTACTTTTAAGTCGCACCCTGTGTTTCCCGTTTTTTAATTTCTCTTTTACACACCTTAATAGTCATTTTGTGTGCTTTCTTGCTGCTCGTTGATGTGTAACTATGAAAAAGCACGTTGCAAGCAATTTTTTGTGACTATACAGTTTAAGTTAATTCAAATAAATTAATTTTTTTAATCGTATCAAATGAAGTTGTTCTTGTTCTTGTTCTTCGAAACCATCCAAACGTAAAGACGAGACTCCTAACTGCTGATATTGCGAGAAACTACTCTGTGGACTACATGCTCCAACTAGTATTAAAATATCCACTCCAGTAAACAGCTAGTAATAAAAATAAATTATTCAAAATAAAACTAAAAATGATGTCTATACTGAAATTGTTAAAAAATGCAAGAATTCAAAGAAGTATCCTGTATTCCTGGTCCTGCTGCTCTATTATCGCCCTTGACAAAGAGTATCACGTTAAAAACAGCCACTACAAGTTACGATTTTTATCAATAAAAATATGTCTTTTAATTATAACTAGAAAGGTAGGCAAGTCCGCTTATCAGACTTGACCTTTCTCTGGGACCTTCGGTCCTCGAGTCGCGCTGCGACAAAGAATATCACGTTAAAAACAGCCACTACAAGTTACGATTTTTATTAATAAAAATGTCTTTTAAATATAACTAGAAAGGTAGGCAAGTCCGCTGACGCGCTGCGCACCGAAAAAAAATCGATTTTCGTCGAGGACTCATTTTAAAGAGGAAATTTCTCTTAGAAAACGCTAAGGAATCGCCATCAGAATACGACGTTTGGATGAAGGAAGGACCGAAGGTCTCTTCGCGCCCTTCGGCTCGCCGCTTCGCTGCTCGTGAGGAGAGTTTCTTTCTAGTGATTGTAACAATATTACACTTGGAAGCATTTAACTCAAAATTGTTATTTTGACACCATCGACTAATAACATCAAGTGCATTCTGTAACCCATAACAATCGGTAATTGTGTTTCTCTGCACACATTAAATGGTCTACTTGTAAGTCAACCCATGGTATCGTTTATAAACTAAACAAAAAGTAAGGGTCCGATTGTAGAACCTTGAGGCGCGTCAGACATTAGATGAAACTTGTGAGACTTAAAACCAAGACATTGAACAAACTGACACCTGTAAATATGATTCAACAAACGCAGAGACACAGGCTCTAATAAAAAATGCCGTCTGGATGTCATATTTGGTTTCGTAGACTTCATATAGTGAAATATTTGACATATCTAGAATATTAGCATTTGTTGTAGATGTTACAAAATGACCTATATCACTTTTTATATAAGATTGTGAAAATAAGTTCGCAAAACTATTATCATCAACACGATCATGAATAGTTTGGTCATTGTACGTAAGCATAGAAGGATTGTAAGCTATATTTCCCTTGATATTGATAAAGGACCGATATATTTCTTTCTGCACTTTGTACGTACAACTCATAAATTAATTAAAACAGAATATTCAGTCGTAAACTAATTAAACTTAAAATTGAAAGAAGTATTTTAAAATAGTTGCTATGCTAGAGCTGTTTATTAACTATAACTTGTATATTACTTTTCCTCAATGTGTCAAAATAAAAATATAAAAATATTCATTCCACGAGCCCGCTCCTGACAACAAATAACCGATTTTTAAAATGTTTTAAAAAGAATCACTTCTAACACATTTTGCGTATAAGCTTTCCAGACATTTTTTTCTTGGCAGCGATCGTAACGAAAAACAAATACAGTTACTTTATTTTCTTTGCCCCTACGTTTCCCCTAGGGACGTAGCAGTAGGTGTCAAAAACACGCGCGCCCTTAAAAAGCGTACCCAAGCTCAAGACCTTCGTACCGTTCGAAATTTGCGACTCAACGACGGCGGTGTATAAATTACAGAATGTTAGTAGGTCATCCGGTAATTCATAGCGGAGATAAAGCGGGAATTAATGAGGTTGTTGTATATAGGGCCCTAGCTTCGCGGAGCTCGCAGACATGCCCAAGGAAACGCCGTCTGTTAGCAGAGAAACAATGGAAAAAATTCCGTGGGGTGATTAATAGTCGCGCGTAAGAAGCGTGTCGTCCCCCGAATACACGGCAAACTTAAAATTCCCAACATGCACTCTTTAAATAATTTCATCATAATAAATTTTACAATCTAATACCCGACGACGGGACATTAATCTTCTTTGTCCGGGACAAGTGGGGTTTTCGTAGGAGTCCCGTAAAGCGTTTTATTATTGCCTTACCTGGAGTGAAATATAGTGAGCGCCAAGAGCCCGGAATGAAATTAATAATAAAAATAATGCCGCGGGACTTGTTAACATATCCAGTGAGCGATGAAACAATTTGGCATCAGTTTAAGGCTGTGAAAGATGTTACGCGCGACTAAGACTGTCAAATTGTCTCAAAAAATCGTGACAAAAAAATTAATAAAAAAGAAATTTATTTAAAAATAAAAAAGTATATAATTTGTTTACAATATAACCTAATAATTTGACAGTAGAAAAGCAGAGTTAATTCTGCAGACACTAATTAAATGTAGATGTTCAATTTACAAAGTAATAAGTAAAAAAAATATAAATTCGCAGAAAAATTGTAATTTGCTCGAAAGTTACAAACTATCTTAAATTATACAGCCCCACAGCAAAACAGTTCAAGGTGTGATAGATTAGACCATCATACCCATACGTTTTTGAGGTTGCTGGATCCGAATGACGTGTCTCTTTGAAGAAGTTAGCTCACGTTTAAAGTAATACAATTTTTATCAGCGGATTCTAAAAGAGCAAGAAATTTTACGTTTAATTTCAAGGCCATTGGAAAGTAAAATCCTCCCCTCGAATTTCTCAGGTTTCTCCCACACTGATGTCGAAAAAGAGGCAATTTGCATACACTAAGGCTTTTTTCACGAGCCGCGCAGCGGCGAGCGCGGGACCCGAGGGGCCTCGCCGTCCTTCCTTTATCCGATGCGCATATTTTGAAGGCGAACGTCTTCCGAGTGAAATTGCACTTTTCTAGCGGCTCCGCAACAAAAAACGCAAATTTTCGCTGTGCGAGAGAGACGAAACCCGACGGGAACGCCCACCGTCAAAATTCCCAAAATCGACTGAATGTCAGGCAAATGTTACTGCGGTAGATTATTATTTTATTGTTTGAGGCCTTAGAGGATGATATTATAGCGATAAAACTTAATTTGAAAATTTCAAATTTTGTTTTTTCTTTTAAAAGAGTTAACAAACATTTACATACAGGGTGTTTACAAACTAAAGTACACCGCGTTTTAAAAGATGTTATATTTACTAACCAACGAGGAGAACACCGCGCAGCGGTGCTTGGGCTGCGCGAAAGGTCAACTCCGCGTCAGCGGAGTTACTACCTTTCTAGTGATCTTTTAAAAGTTCTCTGGGTAATGGGAGACCATCACCTGGTGCCTTGTATTTGACATTGAATATCATTTTGATAAAAATCATTAGAATCGGCTTTAAATGAGATTTGGTTTTTCATGATTTTGAGGGCATAAAAATGGTAACGATAGACTTTTTATTCGAAACTTTGACACATGTTTTTATAATTTTTTCTTAGAATGACCTTTAGAACCAGCTTTTCCATTTTAAAGTTGTTTTGGATTAGAAACACTCGATATATTTACATGGCAAAAACTTCAACAATAGTGTTATTTTTATTAAAATTAAATTTACTTCTATGTAGCACATATAACGAAAGAAACCTAACTTCGAAGTACTTATATTCTAAAATGTCACGGTGAGATGTCGTAGCTAGCGACATCTACGAGTTGATCTGAAATTAATAACTCTGATATAGCTTTTCGTATCTTCACAAAATTGGTTGTCGCTGACCAAATTTCAATGTATGTAATATATTAGAAAAACCCAATATATTAACAGTCCATTATCTTATTTCTGATGCTTTATCAGCCCCTGAGTTCAAGGCGTCTTTTTCAATATACTCTGTATATTGATTTTGATCTAAAACATCCTTAAGCTATCTTGCCTGTAAAGTTAAAACCATGACATTACAGAATTGTAAATAAAAAAAGTTATATTGATTAATACATAAAGATTCAGGTCATCAAAATTTTCAAATATGGTTTTAATTGGTATACAAATAACTTTTACAAAAGAAAAACCGTCTAATTTGTGACAAATTAAACTCCAAGAATTCCATATCTCTGGCATTTTGCTGTAGTTTTGTGAATGTCATTAATAGCCAAAATGTAAAACTTTGAAAATTATGTAACAAGCCGCAGTTTGCTTCGAGTGTAAGTAATAATTTACCAAGTATCGCGGTATTAAACAAAGTTGAACCGCAGCCAAGAAAAGCTTAAACTTACAAATTCTAGTAAAACAATTATTGTTGCTCCCAACTTCGCTTTAGTTCTGCCAAATTAAGCAATAAGAAACCAGTTTGACGCGATGTATGCCGTAATACAAGTCTCAACTGTTGTACTGTAAGACATAGTTGCAGTCGACGATAAGATAGTGTCGGCAAATAGTAACTTATCCGTATTAAAACTAACTTAAATATTAGGGTTGTCTATATGTCTTCACGTTACAGAGAAGAGAAAATAGATCAATTTTTATTCCAATATGTATTTTTAAAACATAGGAAAGAAACTATGAGGTAGTCTTATACGATTTTTGAATACCTACGTCAAAACAAATATTTTTTTTACAGAATTACTCAAGTAGGTTAATTTTTGTTTTGCTATCTTGTAATAAAACTGATTGAAACATTCATGATTTGTTCAACATTTCCTCATTTAATGTCATATTGGAATAAAGTTGTCAAAATAATTTCATTCATCTTTCCGAATTTGTTGAATATTTATTTGAGTTTATTCGAAATAAATGTTTTATTAATTTATGAATGAACGTATATGCTATTTTTTACAAAAGTTATTGTGCTTAGTTTGATATACAGGGTGATTGCCATAATGTCATTAATTTTAACTACGTATTCGGAAGGCTTAATAAAGACAGAAAATCGGACAAAAAATGTTTTACTCGACTTTTAAAAATGAAGGAAATCAACCCATAACTCCCGCTAAGAGGGCGGCCCTGCCAGATGCCCGGATGCTCGGAAAATTTTGTAACGTAATATCACGAACAAATCGTCAGCTGAAGCGAACAGTGTTGCCAAGTTCACATCATAATCTGTGGTTCACATTTAATTAATCCGCTTTAGTATATGGATACATATGTACGAAACCAATAAAATTCAAGTAAATAAAGGATCATGCTGCATTTTATTATAACTAATTTTAATAATTGAATTAACTTAGTGCAAAATGTTTTAACAAGCCTGACTTCTTGAAGTCAACTTTCGTTAAAAGAAAATAAATAAAGCAGAGGTTTGTAGGCACATTGTATTTTATCAAATAAAAAAAGTCGGCACACTAAATACCCGAATATATAAAATACACTACACACGGTTACAAAACCATTACCTAACAATTTAAAACGTTTATTCAAATCTACCACTCTCCATATCTCCCGCATTTTTCCCGCAAAAGAGTTAACATAATACATTTTCAAAAAGTTCAAGCTTTAGAAGCAGCTGATTTCGCCAATCGTCTTGAATTTTGCAATTGGTTCCTAAATCGAAGTGCAGCAGAACTTTATTAACAAAGTGCTCTGGACGGATGAATGCTGTTTTACTCGTGCTGGCATTTTAAACAGGTAAAAAACATAAGTATTGCTTTCTCAAAAATAATAAGTGCCTACCTAGGATACACCAAAGTTTAGATTTACACTAAAGTTTACATTTATTATGTAAACTTTGGTTATATACTGAATAATAAATTGAAATACTAAAACGATGTATTATGTAACATAATAAATTATAAAACGTGAAAATGTTAATAATATTAAAAATGATAAATTGTAATAACCGTACATTCGAAAACAATCATCCCTATTCATTACATTCAATTTGATGACACGATTTTGATAAAAGACCGACAACTTTTTGCTCTACTTTGCATGGAATACGATCCTACTACAGTTCGTATTAGTCTAGAAGCCAGATTAGGTTCCGTGTACTAGCTGTAAAAATAAACTTTTTACAGCCATTTAAATATTTAATTTGTTGATAACAATTAAACTGATTGTTCGACAATTTGTTTTTCCATATTTTATACGATACCTTCTTCCAACTTTTCATAACATTCACCCAATTTAAAATAATTTTTAACAATAAGACACGTTCAATCTCCATATTTATTATCCGCCATGTTCCTACTTAATAAATGTCAAAAAAACAAACCCATTCTAGTATAAAAAATACAAATGGCGGCAAATTTAAAAAGTTAAATCAAATTTGAACACCTTTTAGCATTTTTAATTTGCTCAAGATGCAGACTTATATGGTAATTATTGTATAACTATCTGATCTACCATCATAATTCATATTATCTCTCTTATTGGTTGATTCCTCTGCAATTGATTTCTGTATAATGTATTTTTTCTACCCAAGTTTACCCACGTTTTGCCGAAAACTCGCGAAAATCTTTCGCGCTTTATTTATGAGGACAAGCCCTCGACATTTCTTTTCAATAAACTTTCCAAATCCGCCGTTTTGTACCAAATCGGGGTCAAGGGTCTTTTTTTCATTAACAGATCCACTTAAAACTTTCTGAATGTAGCACATCGGCGAACTGCTTAAGAAAACATTTCTTTCGTTCACTCTTCAACCTCCCACGCCGAGGTGACTTTTCATAAAAATCATTAAGCCGCCCCCTACGATCCCTGTATTAAATAGCTTATTTAAATATCGAACCCGATCTCTTACTTACGCAGCTTCCTTGCCAAGCTTACACTCAAAGAACGGTTTACTTGAATTATCGAAATCAATCGAGGATATAAAAAATATTAGAGTTGTCGAAAATGTATCAATTCGTTACATGAGTACTCGTTACTCGATTGGATCCGAAGTAGCGATTACTCGTTTGAAAAAGTATTCGTTACTTTTGCTTATTTGATTACTTCTTGGATATAGACAATATAGAGTACTTTATCTAATGGAATATAGATACTTACTTATGCAATGCTCATTTGACACGAAACGAGTACTTGTATTGTTACGTTGCATTCAATTTTATTTGTTTTGTATACCATATTTTTATACCTACTTATATTAGAAAAAAATCTTTCCTATAAAAGACTGAAAACATGCATAAGACTGTGTATGTGATACATAATCTAAAAAATGATATGTACTTTCTAATTTTGTTTATTTTAAAACTGATTGTTTATTTTCAAAATATATATTTATATTCGTAATCTGATCGTTGCATTATAATTTTTTTTATCAAACAAATCTTACAGATATTAACACTGCATTTCTTTTTTGAGAGAAATTGAGGTTAGGTTATATTCATAATATGATGCTCTTCGATATTTACTCGTCTATAACTTACATTACTGTATATCAATTAGGTAATTACTGATTACTATTCTATTTAAGATATTTTGAAGCCACTACTCATAGTAATCAAAGTAACGAATACAAAGTACCGATTACTTAAACCGAAAGTAATCGGTACTCATGATTACTCAAAAGTAATCATATTTGACATCTCTAAAAAATATAATTCCAAGTAAAAATGGGTAGGACAGCAACTTTAAATTACAGTAGAATCATATGTCAAGGCATATTTTTCAAATGTCGTAGGATTGCAATATTATTTATGCATATTAATATGTATATAAGTCGCCTGGGACTACATTCCCGGGTTTTTTCCAACTGGCCACTGTTAAAATTGTTTCATTCCATTCAAAAAGAAATACTGCGAATATGCAAGCAGACGAATTTTATTACAGAAAATGGTAAAAATCAAACTATTTTTCTTTCAGTGTAGGCGCCATATACGGTGTTTTCAGTGAAAATTAAATGGTCGGGGGAAAAGTAGAAGCAAAAATGAGGGTAAAAACGAGCCGAATTCGTTTAGGGTGATTTATAAGGGTGGGGCGTCGAAGTATTTAATAACCATTATGGCCGCCTTGGGTACTCGCAATAAATCCGGATTAGAACTTAAACTGCTCTAAACTTTAACTGCAGACCTCTGTTAACAAGCTCACATGGGTGGATTAGCTAGAGTGCTCAGCTGGGTAAATCTATTATTTACATGGACAGTTTAACTATAAGTAACACATAGTCGTCCTGAATATATATTTTTTGCTTTGTTTGTACGTCTGCTTTCAAATATTATGTGTTTCGGAAATGGAGTAATATATCAATCATTTAAATCGACCATTAGCTTGCTTGATATACATGGAAATTATGGTAGCCCCTAATCATTTATTTAATCTTCTTAAGTGGCAGGGTTATATAAAATCTGTAAGGTCTAAGCAATAAAAATGACAAGTTCGTCAAAGTATTATACAGGGTATTAAAAAAAGAGTGTAAAATATTTAAGCAGAAAAGTCTCAATAAACATGGGTCCGCAAAGTAACGGTTGCGGAGATATGGAATGTTTATGTTTTTTAGCCCCTTTTTTTATTTTGCAAAAACGTTGTGTATTTTCTTATAATAGTTGGTTGATGTTTAGTGAAATAAACAGTACGTATTTGACAGTTGTTCTCAGTGCACAAGTTTTCTTTCGCTATGGCTGGTTACTCTAACGCAGAATTAACAGACATGCATTTCATGTATGGTCGTGCTAATGGGAACGCTACCGAAGCGCGACGTCTTTATGTTGACGCTCATCCAAATTGCCAGATTCCTTCACAACGCATGTTTGGAAGAATTCACCAAAGATTGCGTGATACCGGTTCCTTGAGCAAACAGTGCCATTTATCCGGAAGACCAAGGTCGGTATCCACTCCTAGAGCAGAAGAAGAAATTCTAGCACTGGTAGAGCAGAATCCAGGTACTAGTGTGCGGAGAATATCAGCCGAGGTAGGAATTAGTGGTCCTCTTGTTTGGAGAATCCTTCACGAGCAACTGCTTTATCCATACCATGTGCAACGAGTACAGGCCTTAAATCCAATAAATGGTCATCAAGCACGTTTGGTTTTTGCCGCTGGTTTCTACGTCATGATGCTGAAGACCCTCGTTTTCTTGCAAACATTCTTTTTACTGATGTATTTACAAGAAATGGAGTGTTTAATTTTCACAATACGCATATTTGGGCCGACGAAAATCCTCATGCTCTAATAGAATCTGGACATCAGGCACGTTTTTCATTAAACATTTGGATGGGTATTGTAGGTGACAGGTTTCTAGGTTCTGTTGTTTTACCAAACCGATTAACAGGCGCTGCTTACCTCAACTTTCTGCAGAACACACTGTATGAGTTTTTGGAAGACATTCCTTTGAATCAGAGGCAACAAATGTGGTTTCAGCATGATGGTGCTCATTTTTCCATGGCTGTTAGAGAGCATTTACACAAAACTTTTCCACATAGATGGGTAGGAAGGGCCGGACCTGTTTTATGGCCTCCAAGATCGCCTGATCTGAACCCTCTAGATTTCTTTGTTTGGGGATATTTGAAGACATTAGTGTATGGTACTCCTGTAAATAACCTGGAAGAGCTGCAGCTACGGATTAATCAAAAGTGTCAAGAAGTTCAAACCAAGGAGGGTGTTTTCGAAAGAGTTCGAATATCGTTGAGACGAAGATGTCGTGCCTGCTTTGTTGTCGTGCTAACTTTGTTTTTTGTTTGTTAAAAGCTTCTTTTGTCGGTTTATTCCTAATAAAATAAAATATTTGAAAAACGAATAGTGGTCCATATCTCCGCAACCGTTACTTTGCGGACCCATGTTTATTAAGACTTTTCTGCTTATTTTGGTTCATACTAATACCTCCTGAAACATTTTACACTCTTTTTTTTAACACCCTGTATATCAGAAGGATTGTAAACTATATGAAACGGTCCTAGCAGTTCACAAAGCACTTTGTGACGTCACACCACTCGAGTGGTTCGATCCAATGGCTCAATACGATATTAGCTGCCTATAGTTTTTCCCTGTTTTTATGGTGTTATAGTGTTCGTGTAGAGGTCTCTGCTAGTAGATTACATGTTTAGATTAATTTGTGGCGTAGTAGGTAATTGGGCATACTGTTTTAACCACATATGACTTTGTGTTAATTATTGAAATATTCGTTTAATGTTATTAAAGAGTATAAAAATTCGTATTAACCGTATTGAACTTTTCCTAACTTTTTTACTCACAGGCGTCAGCTTACTGTTCAAGACCTATTTTACTTACTGTTTTATTTACACTATATTTTGTTTTCAATTTAATGTTCTCAAAAGTGGACATCTCTCTAGTGACACAGAGGGTGTTAAGCGAGTTAAAAAATATTAGGTAAATATTTTAAAAGTGTGTCGGTGTTTATTCCATCCCTCGACAACGAACGAAAGAAGTCGCAGCGCCCGCAACAGGGGAAGGTGGCTGAAAGGAAACTCATTTCCCGCAAAAGAAAATCAGTTCATAAACCGGCGGAAAAGCCCGAATGGGGTAAATTTGTTAAGAGTGGCGATTGAATCGGAATCAGACCCAGCGAAATGACCATCAATAAGGGAAAGGGAGTAGATACGTCGGATGAAGCGATCAGAAACTGCAATGCGCGCAACCGGGGGCGGTTTGAATCAATAACGTGGCGGCGGTTCAGGTTGCTCGCCTGAATTAACCCGTCGAGTGTTTCTTGGGGTGCAGCACGTGGTCGCTGCCCCCGACGACGATGACGCTCGGATTTCTTCTTCCAGTATTCCGGCAACGCGCCGAAGTGTAACTCGAATTCGGTTCCAAATGCACCAGAAATACACCAAATTAAAAGAAAAACTATACAGGGTGATTTAGTAATAATGTCATTAATTCTAAGGGAAGATAGAAAAACCCTCTTTTGGGACCCCTCCTGACCGCTGACCCACAAAGGTTTATCGAAAGTGAATCGGTCATTAACCTAGCTTTTAATGCGCTTTTAATCCGTAGTGAACGACAACGAATAAACAGAGCTTTTTACCTAGACAAATGAATGAATAAGATATTTTTTTACATTTTAAATATTATGTTATTTATTTGTTAATAAAAACAAATGTTTAAGGATATAATTGTTTACGTTTTCACTATGTTTTATAATTGAATATGAATTTTTAGTATTTTGTTTAATTAATTTTTTAGTTAGTATTACATATGCATATGTTATTGTGTGACTTCTTGTTTTTTAAAGTAGTATGGTACCTGCCTATTTAAAATGACAGTACGGCTAAAAAACACATATCCATTCATAGCACTTTGTTAATAAAACTGGGATCAATTGCACTTTGATTTTGAAATCAATTGCAAAATTCAAGACGACTGAGGAAATCAGCTGTTTCGCTTCAACGTTCGAATGCTCTATAGTCCGCCGGCTCGTTCCCTGTTGCGAAGTAGGGCGCCGAACTAACGGGAGTTAAAGGGTAATTTGCTTATTTTTTAAAGGGTCGAGTAATTTTTTTTTAATTTTCTGTCTTTATTAACGAAACATGGGATAACATCTTTTAAGAACAACAAAAATATGTAGAAATAATAAACCAAATATAGTGTTGTTACAGTGGATGCAATGCTATCATATGAAGACTAATAAAAAAAATTTGAAGGTAAACATTGAAAAACAGAAATATTTTTTACTGTCAAGTAAGTTTAATTACACAGGCCAACAAGGAAAAAATTCCAGAGATCAGACACTGCGTTTCCGAAGGCATTTGGCGCGCTGAATCCGAATCTGGCCTCAGAATTGATCCATCACCCTAGGTTTCCGAGATATTCTAACCTAAAAGTGCAAAAACACGTATTTTTGCTATTTTCAAGGTTATGTAACTTGGCGAAAAAATTTTTTTTCTCAAAACTGAAAATATCATTGGAAACTACTATCTTTCCCCTTCAAAACGCATTTTTTTATTTGTAAAAAGCTTTATTTTTCGCGGAGATATCGTCGATTAAAGATGATCAGTATAGCTTCCTTATTAAACCATGGCTATAACACAATATCACTAAGCGCTACGAGCCTTAGAGGGCTCGCAGCGCTTAGTGTTATTGGGTAATAGGGCTTGAAGTTAACCTTCCTGACGATTAGGGCTCACAGCGCTTAGTGTTGTGGGGTTATAGGGCTTGGGATTAACCTTCCAGACATATAGGGCTTGGGGTTAACCTTCCTGACGATTAGGGCTCGCAGCGCTTAGTGTTATTGGGTTATAGGGCTTGAAGTTAACCTTCCTGACGATGAGGGCTCGCTCCGCTTAGTGTTGTGGGGTTATAGGGCTTGGGGTTAACGTTCCTAACAATTAGGGCTAGCAGCGCTCAGTGTTATGGGGTTAGCCATGATGTAATAATATAGCCATACTGGTCATCTTAAATTGACGATATCTCCGCGAAAAATAGAGCTTTTTCCAAATAAAAAAATGCGTTTTGAAGGGGAAAGATAGTCGTTTCCAATGATGTTTTCAGTTTTAAGAAAAAAATTTTTTTCGCCAAGTTACATAACCTTGAATATAGCAAAAGTACGTGTTTTTTGCACTTTTAGGTCAGAATATCTCGGAAACCTAGGGTGATGGATCAATTCTGAGGCCAGATTCGGATTCAGCGCGCCAAATGCCTTCGGAAGCGTAGTGTCTGATTTTTGGAATTTTGTTTTTAATTTTGTCGGCCTGTGTTATTAATTAAATCTGTGTCTTCCACTCTCTTATGCATATTTTTGTAAGATAGATATAGATTTAACTGTTCATAAATTTATCAGCCGATTGAGAAAACGACCCTAAATGTGATAGGATCACAATTATGACAATTATTTGCACAAAATGGATAACCACTATAATATAGTAATATTTTACAAGGATTTTTTTCCGTGTTCGTGCTTAACAAAGTTAAACCATGTTTTACTGATTTTCATCTTAGAAATGTCTACTTAAAGTTTGTGAACACCGTCGTGGAGTTCAGCCCCTGTATAGATATTTATTTTGCGCTACCGTTATTGCTTTTCATGCCTCATACGTGACCGCCCCCTCAGACGTATCAACTCCATAGCCATTTTCCGTCTAATAATGGCCATTACGCGGCGTAATTCTAGAACAAAGCGCCATTGCGGGGCTCTGTGCCAGGCTAGGAGGCCGATAATTAGAGATGGATCCGTTGGGGTTTTTAATGAGGGAACAGCCCGAGAAAAGGACACCGTTACCGGTGAAAAATATAAGGGATTTCTCATATAACCGTGGCGACGATATCCGTGACTTCGTATGGGCGTAGCAATCTAGCAATACTGGAGAAAAAAGTGTAGAAAATAATTCATTGCTTCGATATATGAATCACATATGACGGCTCGTGGAAATATACTAGGTGTTTCGAAAGTCCGTTAGGAAATAATAGCAATATGTACATATTTTTTCGAATTGTCAATTGTTTGCAACTTATTTAATTCAAGTTTAATTAGTCTCGCATTTGGCACACCCACTAAATAGATCAATCACTATTGGACCACTCAGAGAAAAGTTTCATTATGCGCCGCTAGAGGGCACTTTACTTAGAACTCAAAATTTGTTTTGTTCATAACTTTTTTCTCTTACTAGTCATCATCGAAATTTAAACATTATTGAAAAGAGAAATAATATCAGAAGAAATTATGTACTCTTTATTCAAGTTCAAGTTGATAATTCTTTCTATAATTAATCAAGTTGCCATGCTGTAATACCATCTCTTATAAAACTAGTTTCGTTAGTAAATAAAATATTATTAGTAAATTCATTATCATCTTATTTTTCCACAATGCTACTACAGAGCCTTAAAAAAATATGGTAAAAAATCAAACTTATACCATTAGGAAGAAAAAAAGTTATATTTTGAATTCTAGGTAAAGTGCCCTCTAGTGGCGCAAAATGAAATTTTTCTCTGACTGGTCCAATAAAGCTTCATCTATACTCAATGGATGTTTCAAATGTGAGACTAATCGAACGTGAATTAAAAAAGCTATTTAAAAAGAAAAATAGAAAAAAATTGAACTTTGTCAAACTGTAACTTGCAAACAATTAACAATTCGAAAATTTTTTTTATTACATACTGCTATTATTTTAGTCCCGGAGTTTGCTGACGGACTTTCAGAACATCCTGTATAATATTTTGTAAAAATTAGTCGATATGTCACTATTTTTTGCTGCTAATCACTAAATTTTAATAATTATGAAAATTATCTAATTAAGTTTACACTATATATGAAATTTAATTTTTGTGCCTATTTTTTACACATAAACTTTTGCATATTTTGAGAGTCGTTCTTGAAATTATCAAAGTTATAATAGATTTATCCAAGAAATTACATGAGGCTTCAAATCTCTCAATCTATTTGCTTGAAATTTAAATTCATCATAAAATTAAATAAGTATGTGACAATACAATAATTGAGTCATTAGAATAGAGACTGCGAAGAACGAAAGGGAGTGGGGATAGGTATGGCAAACCGACCCCAGGCTAAAGCCAAAGTCACAAAACGCAGGTGATTTTTAGCAGTCTCTTTTGATTTCATGAATTGCAAACAAAAAATGCCTCGTACTATAAAAATGATGACCAGAAAATATATTCAATTAAAAAAAAATGAATAATTGCGCTTTTTTAAATTCGCACAAAATTTAAGATCGATCTGATTCCTAAATTAATTTCAATCAAATTCTATAGTTTTAAATAATGGCATATTAGGCCTGATTGGGAACTAAAGTTTCAAATAACAGTCTAGTTATATTTAGTTTTAAGACACATTCGCTAAATTATGTTTTCTTATTTATTAAAATGGTGAGACAATTTTATTGTTCAGTTATATATTCCACGCTAAATCGACCACCCTTAACCCTGACCCCTTTCAATTTGGCTGAAACTTTTTTATTGTTTTGTACCCCATTGAAAACCTCTGAGAATTTTTGTTTTTAAATGTACTTTTTGAAAAAAATATATCAAAAGTATCCGGACCTATCTTCCCTGTTTTTTTTTCAATTTTCGAAAAAAACGAATATTTCTCGATGATTACCAATTTTGAATTTTTTTTCTTATAAAAAACTGATATTTTTTATAAATCCTCACTTTTTTTCAGTGGTGTTTTTTCGTTTTCAATTTTTTTTATAGATTGAAAATTTTTTTTTTCAAATTTACTTTATTTCACAACCATTTTTAAAATTTTTTAAAATATATATAGAATCCCAAAATTGAAAAAATTTATTCTATGCAGCGATTGATGACGATTTTAAAAAATCAAAAGAGGATGGTTTCAAAATGATTTATTTGAGTTCAAATGCGTTGCATGTCTTTTTTTAAGGCTCACTGTTCGTCCAAAAATGGACCAAATAACAATTTTTTTTTCATTTTCTTTGTTTTTGTAGGTAGTTTTCGAAAAAAAAATACAAAACAAATATTCGAAACGATTTTCTATTTTTTTTCTTAACTATTTAAAAAAAAATGAATTTTTTTTCATGTTTACCACTCAATTATTTATTTCATATATTTTTTTCAATTTTGGGATTCTATATACATTTTCAAAAATTTTCAAAATGGTATGTGAAATAAGCTGAATTTGAAAATAATAATAAAAAAATAGAAAACGAAAAAACACCACTGAAAAAATTTGGGGATTTATAAAAATAGTTTTTTATAATAAAAAAAAAATTCAAAAATGGTCGAGAAATTTTCGTTTTTTTTCAAAAATTTTAAAAAACTGAAGAGAGTTCCAGATAATTTTGATCTATTTTTCTTTCAAAAAGTACATTTAGAAACAATTTTGAGAAAAACGTCCCAATAACTCAATTTTTGAAAAAGTTATGGTTATTTAAAAGAAGCTATTTTTTTGAGTTGGGTGAAAAAATTTGATAAAATTCTCAGGTTTTCAATGGGGTAGAAAACAATAAAAAAGTTTCAGCCAAATCGAAAAGGGTCAGGGTTAAAAGTGGTCGATTTGGCGTGAAATGCCCCATATTTAAACTGTCTTCGAACTACATTTTAATAATTGCATTTACAGTTAAATAAAAGAAAGAGACACACTATACATTAAAATTAGAATTTACTTCATCTAAGATCATAAAATAAAACTTATTATTATTATTAGACATTTGTTTTTTAAAATCAAAGCATTTCTGTTTTCAAGCTGTAGGGTCGGCCTGCCGATCCGATCTTTAATAAAATAAGCAACGACATACTATTCTGGCCACTGAGCGAGTGAATATCGAGTTAGATAGTTACGTCCGTATCTCCCACTCAAAGGGGCACTATCAAGTCGAGGAGCGGCCTGCCGAGCCTATCACCTCCAATAGCCTAAACGCTTGCTCTTTCATTTTCACAGTAACACAATAAAAATGGGTTATGATTATCTAATTATTAATTATTATTATGCTCTTTGATAAAATGTGTGAATTGGATGTAGATGGTAACCATGGCAGTGGGTGCGGCGAGCCGTGCTGGACCTATCCCTTCTCCAAATCGAAGCCGCAGAATGAGCGTCGAAAATCTGTTATTAGAATTAAGCCGTATTCGATATTTTGCTGTGCCTTTTCTGTTTTGCAAAATGAGAATATAGAGGACTTCAATTTTTTATGGAAGTAAATTAATTATTAAATTTCTACTTTCATTGCAACCAACCATTTTCTAAAGACTATTGCGGGTCGTCACTGACTAATTACTATACATTACGAATATATTTTAAAAACTGTTCCTTTTCAAATATATACATTTTTTACACAATAGCCCCGGGTCAGACCCTTTATAATCCACGTAGCAAATGTAAGTTCGAAGCCGTGGGTGGTTCAGAATGTAACACCTTTTATAAGCATCTTTTTACAATAACAAACCCTATAAAATATTCTGTTTATTCAGTTGACCCTTCCTTTTACTGCGCCCTACTCTTTCGCGTCTAAAAAGAGGTGTTTGCTTTCAAAATTTAGTTTTTATTTACTTGTTTGGTTATAAAAAATAACCGAAAGGCGCTCTGGTTTTCCTACACCCTAACCTTTACGTTGCGGGGGTTACCATATAAAACGAAATTTGCAACAAATCTAGATTTTTCCATTCAAAAAATATTATGAAATCATTTATTTATGAAATTAGTATTAAAATTATTCCTGTTTGTTAATTTGAAATAAAAAATAAAAGTAGGTACTTCTAAATATTTAAAAATATAAATACGGTAAATGAGTATTCAAATTTATATAGTTTAAGAAAAATGTTTCAAAAAAAGCAAAATATCTTACGAATGCTTTGCAAATATACCGGGTGTTCAATAAGTTTGGAACCCCCCCTCTATCTCAGAAAATACTGCTTAAACAAAAAAACGATTAGAACAAAAGTTGCAGGGTTTTGAGTGAGCAATCCAACGGTGACCTTGACCATGACCTTGAAGGTCATTTAGAGGTCAAGTTGAAAATTTTAAATGGAACCGTATACTTTTGACCCTGAAAATGATAAGAGCGGAAAATTTTACGTTCGAATGAGAACTTGACCATGACCTTCAAGGTCATTTGGAGGTCAACCTGAATCATTTTAAATGAAACCGTATATTCTTGACCCCGGAAATGGAAAAAAATCGAAATTTTTACGTTCGGACATGACCTTGACTATGACCTTCAAGGTCGTTTACAGGTCAAGTCGATTTTTAATAAAAGACTCGATATTCTTCGCTCTTTTCATTTCCGGGATCAAAAGTATACGGTTCCATTTAAAATTTTCAACTTGACCTCTAAATGACCTTGAAGGTCATGGCCAAGGTCACACTTGAACGTAAAATTTTCCGCTCTTACCATTTCCGGGGTCAAAAGTATACGATTCCATTTGAAATTTTCAACTTGACCTCTACATGACCTTCAAGGTCACCGTCTTGGTCATAGTCAAGGTCACCGTTGGATTGCTCACTCAAAACCCTGCAACTTTTGCCCTAATCATTTTTTTGTTTCAGCAGTACTTTCTGAGATAGAGGGGGGTTCCAAACTTTTTGAACACCCGGTGTATTTGACCCGGTGTATTTGTAGTGTTCTACCTATTTTTTATTTCTCTTCAATACAATTTGTATAAATCTTCCAAATGATAAGGTTTCAAACGGTGTCGAATTTTTAGATGAATTTTTATCTAAAATAAGCTTTCTTATCCATTTATTTTGCATCTGCGTTAGGGTGGCCCAAAAAAAACGAATATTTTTTTTGGTGTCTTGTGAAAACCTGTTAGTCTATCATGTTTTAAGAGCCTCCTCAAAAAATCAGCTCAAAAAAATTTTATTTAGAGGAAGATTTTTAAAAATGTCCAAAAAAATTTTTCGCGTTATTTTATCATTTTCTAGGTTGAAAAAAATCTCGATTCTGAAAATTTCAAATCGATATTTTAATTTTTAAAGGTCACTCATAATTATTTTAACTTTATAAGTAGTGTACCTAAAATGTTTTCGAGCGACCTCTAAAAATAAATATGAACAAACTAATAATTTTTTTTATTGAATTTGATGTACAAAAGAATAGAAATAAATCACGATACTTAAATTTTAAAAAATTAAAAAATTATAAATATTTGATACAGAGCGGTAGTAAATTTTGCCTCGAGAAATTTTTTACGTGTCTTGTGATTTATTTCTATTTTTTTGTTCATCAAATTCAATAAAAAAATTATTAGTTCGTTCATATTTATTTTTAGAGGTCGCTCGAAAACATTTTAGGTACACTACTTTTAAAGTTAAAATAATTATGAGTGACCTTTAGAAATTAAAATATCGATTTGAAATTTTCAGAATCGAGATTTTTTTCAACCTAGAAAATGATAAAATAACGAGAAACAAAATTAAAAAGAAAATAATTTTGGAAATTTTTAAAAATCTTGAGCGACCTCTAAACAAATTTGTTTTGGGCTGATTTTATGAGGGGGCTCTTAAAACATGATAAACTAACATATTTTCACAAGAGACACGAAAAAAAATATTCGTTTTTTTTTTGGGCCACCCTAATCTGCATGTGCTATTTTAATTTATTACAAAAAAAATTTTAATACAAAAGTTTTAACTATTTTTATGAATTTTTATGATAGATTAGAAAGAATAATTGAATAATAGAAATCACTAAATTAAATGGAACACCTCTCCTTCAAATTTTTCGTTCTCACTAAACATTATTACGTTGTTAAAGTAGTTTGTTATAAGAAATAAATTAATGATGATAAATAAACTTCTATCAGTCATTGTAAACAGTAAATTTGTTTGTTCCGCGTGCCTCGTCCATAGCCTTTGCGATCCGTCAGACATAAATTTCCCTCTTGTTTTTTTCAAAAAAAGTTTTAAACTGAAATGTGTTGAAAAGTCCTGAATCAAACAGTAACATATATATTTTTGAAATAATATATAGTGTTCCATTAAAAAAAATTTCTTTAATTTAGTGATTTCCGTTATTCAATTGTTTTTTCTAATACTATAAAAATTATTAAAAACTTTTTTGTAATTTCAATAATAAACTCACAATAAGTTGTCAGATTATAGTGACTAACCCCGTACTTTTTCATTAGTTTAAATGTTCTGTTTTAATTTTGCGAATTTGGCTTCTGTCACTTGACGTTTCATGCGTTCTCAATTTTTTATTACAAAATCCTCATCCTGTACCCTCTTTTATTCTAACTTAAACAGAATTGTCATCATTTAAATTTTACTTTTGTTGTATTTCAGTACAACAGTTCTATATTTATTAAAAAATTGTATAAAATTGCTGAATTCCGGAACCTATTTGCGAAGAACTTTCAATTCATCGCCCGTGTATGCCCAGGCACACTCTGCACGTGCATCCCCGTGCTGGCACGCAAAGATATGTGTCTAGCAACGTGACGATAGCACGCTACAAAGCATGGGAATTTGCCGCCTTTTGCACCACTCTCCCGCGCACGTCGTTACAATTCCGAGTAAGCGCTGCTGCTGGCGGAGCCCGTGTCCTTATTTCGTCCTGCTGGAATAGAGGGCTTTTCAGCTTGAGCAAGCCTTTGTTGCGGACACGGACCACCTTATTATTCTTCCCGGGAGGCGGGGGACGAATCGGGACACATATTCATCAAAAATATAATTGCAAACATCCGCGTCAGGCCTTTGTTAATAATAAACCGATGGAAGGGTCCATGAAATCCTCCCCAAACAATGGGAACAAATAGCGAAACGTAACACTGCACTCTACAATAGACGGCTGTAAGGTAATGTTTACCATAAAGAGGGAGGCCCGTAGTCGAGCTGACAAGCCAAGGGACTCGTTGTGAAGAGTCTCTCAAAATATGGAAAATGAGGAAAAATTCAATTTATTTAATAAAAAAATGTTTAGAAATTATTTTTAATAAACAAGTCGTCAGATAATTTCTTAGAGGGACATACATATTTTTAAGAATCAGAAGATTCAGAAGCATCACCAAATATGAGGAGAAATCTCCTCAGTTTCGAATTTCGGAAACTGAAAAATTTCGAACTGAGGAACCACAAAATAACAAAATGCCATGCCAAGAGCACAAGTCAATCATCAGTTGCAGCTGGTGATATTCCAAAGATGGGCAAATTCTAGAGATGCAAATGGTCCAGAGTTAAGACGGACTTTGCTAGAAGACCTCAGCGCAGACATCAAGAACTGTGATCGAACGTCAACCCTCATACATTCCAGTTCAATAACCAGTGGGAAATTCTGACTAGAACATGTTGTACGATTCAAAAAGGTGTAATTCCCAAAAAAAAATATGATGCAAAACGACAGTAGCCTCCGTATTAATATGACCCCCATTCAAAGCTACACCCTGTATAGTATTTCCAACGATACTTTTCTCTTACTTCTAATCTTCGGATCTGCGGCTAACCGCCCCCAAAATCCCGCCCAGCCTGAAACCGTGGCAGGTGTTGCGTTATCGCCAAGTTTTATTCAACAACTTTACTTAAGCTGAGATTACGATCCCGACGTCCACTTCTCCGAGTTCCATTAGATGGCCGCAAGGGGGCGCCTCAGACGGCTCGGACTTCCAGCAAAAAGGGGCGGCCGACTGGTGGCGGCGTGTACGGGGAACCGTGACCCCTTCCAATAAATGGAATTGGGTTGATGTGGGAAACTAGGCCGGCCTGCGAGATTAGATGTGTTTGTCGGACCCATCATTAGCGAATGCCGCGGTAGTTTATGCGAACTTTTGAGGCCTCGGTGAGGGTCAGTGCCAGTGGCGGTCCGTGGCTTTTTTAACTGGGTGTGCTGTAGGGTAGGTTTTAACAGATAATCGTTTTTCTCTTTGTAAAAACCCCTTTTTAAGATTGTCCATTGGTTGTTACTGACCAATTTCTGTTTACAAATTCTAGAATAAGTTTCAGACAAAATGTTACATTTTATTGATATGTGACAGTTGCAACATTATTATTAGTACCTTCTTACAAATCATAAATTTTATGTCAATATTAAATTCTACAACTATACAGGGTGGTCCTTAAGTAATTGTACATAGAAGTATGGTAGATTTGTGACTTTAAAATATTACGATTTGAGCCAACTTGCCTTAATAAAATATTGATAATAAGAAAGATACAGGGTGTTAAAAGTGTAATTTCAAAATTTATTTTTCGCAATAACTTGAAAGTTTTTGGACATTTATACAAAAAAATTTTAACTGGGGGTTTTTTGGTATGAGAAATCATAATTTGGCATCTAATTTAATGTATCTTTTAGAGGGCGCCACATAAGCCACATGTGTGGCATAAATGTACGCTAAAATTTTTTGCCCATCAAGGTAGCGCTCTTTTGGGAAAAAAATATTAAAGGCACGCATTGTAAGAACAAAAATGTATAGTTGTTAACAACCTCTAAACTTAACGGTTTTCGAGATAATCGAATTTTAAAAATTGGCAGCATAATTCTTCTTTAATTCATTATGAGAAATATTAACGTAGAAGTCGTATACGCTTATCATGTTTTTACATCAACAGGATGAATATTAACGTAATAGTAGGAGTTGACATCAAAAATTTAAAAATTTTAAAAAATTTTAAAAATTAATTAAAAGCAGTTAAATTATAAGTTTAATAGTCATAATTAGAAATGAATTGTACACATATTAAGAAAAGAAAAAACTAAGCTAACTAACATTACAAGTTTAATTATGTCAAAGTAAGTGTTCGATATATCCACCATTCTCTTCGATGCATTTATCCATACTTTCCATAAAATATGGCCTCATATTAAATAACATGATTGGTCCAAAAGAAACTGCAGTTGCGTTTATTTCTTCCCAAAGTTGGTTGCGAGTATTTATGGGACTTTTATAAACAAGTTGTTTCATTGCGCCCCATACGCCAAAATCGAGAGGATTAAAGTCTGGGCTAAGTGCTGACCAAGGGAAATGACTACGACCAATTCAGCGTTCAGGAAAGTTGGTATTTAAATAGGTATGTTCTGACTTCTCTCATATAATGAGGGAGGGGGTGCACCATCTTGTATAATCCACATATTCTGCCTGAAATTTAGTGGCAATTCTTCCAAAAGATCAATGAAGTCATTTTGAAAAAAATTTAAGTAGTTCTCACCATTCAAAGTATGCGGGAAATCGTATGGCCCTAAAAAATGGTCACCAATGATCCCACACCATACATTTATTTTGAATTCGTGTTGAAAATGTCTTCCTCTTTTAAAATGAGGACTTTCAATTTCTTACTTAATTGATTGAGTAAAACTCAGCTTACTGTCTTCTTTTGCGCAATCCAAGTCGTTTCATTAAATGTCCCTAAACTTGTACCGTTAATATTTATTATTGGAACGAGTGAGTTTTATCCCAAATAGTTAATTTCGAGTTACATTAATTTCTTTTCCGTTTGCAAAAGCCTTATTATTTTTTATACCGAAGAGGCAGATTCAAAACTAAATACCTGTGTTAAATAAAGCAAGCATTCGCTGTCGTTCTTTACCGATTTTAAGGACCTAAGTATGAAAATGTTTCAGATATGATGGGTCAAGTCTATGAAATTTATAACGATGCTCTACGTGATGTTTGCATAGCTCAAGTGATTAATATTTTACAGGAATTCAGAAAAGGTTTATATCAAGTGTACCTTGCGATGAAATGCTAATATTGACATTTGCCATTGATTTAATTAGCTGAAAATTGAAATTATTAATATCGAGAAAATGTTAGACTCATTTTGAAAGCACGTACTGTCTAGTGTATACAATCCACAGTGTTTACGAACTTAAGAGTGGATATTTGAAGGGTAAAATAAATCGATATTGAAAATTGCAAAAAAATCACAAATCAAAACAGTTAAAAATTTCTTTAAAAAAATTTCACGAGCAAGAAGCTCCCATAACTCACGTAGAACCTACCACTCAGGCACCTTAAGCTGAGGTTTAGATTCTAAGGGATACAAGCTCATAAAGATTCCATACATAAGCTCTCAAAGCCCAAAAGTAAGCCCTTTAAGGTGGCCACACACAAACTCAAGCTCCTAATGTTACCATACAAGCTCCTAAAGCTTCCTTACAGACACTCTAAAGAGGCCACATACACACAAACTTTAGTGAGCCCAGCATATAAAGTCAGTGATAAAAATAATACCATATTTGTTAATGTAGGGTCAAGAGCAAAGAGAAGGTTAAGTCGAAAACCTCCCATAAACACAGACACGGTACATCTTTAGATGCAAAATAGAGCGTGGACCGTTAACCTAAGGCCAACTAATTTCCTCATCAATGGTGGAAGAGCGAAGGAGGATACACCCGATCATCTCGGTCACCCCTTCATAGCCGAGCAACTAATCTCCCAGCACCGTAGGCGAAAATGTAGAACCCGCTCAACCTGATAGAAGTATGGAAGTGCACGACCACCTTTATACGCCGAGGGATAATCCAGTCAATCATATTCCATGACAATATAACGAACAATTGAAAATATTTTGAAATTGAGTTTCTTCGTAAGTACTCCAAATTTATATTTTTCATATTAGGACAGGAAAAAGAGCTGGGAAATGAAATGACTATTTCGCGACTTTTTGGTTCGGCAAGCTGAATTTATCACTATAGATGCTAAATATTATGTACAATAACGTATTAGTTTCCACAGTCATAAAAATGGGGGGAAGACAGGCTGGTTAATTGTATAACATATACGTAAATTCACGTTTTTCGCTTATAACTTTTTTCCGTTCATTTCCACGAGAAAACAATAAAGTACTTTTTTTCGTCTTCAAAAGACATACAAAACTAGCCCTCGAGCGTAAAAAATATTGATTAGATCAAAAGTTATAAACAGAAGAAGTTTATTTACGACTTTTGATTTAAACATTTATAAACTGCGTTATTATTACCAGAACGTTTTGGCATCGCATCTTCTCAAATCTTATCACTGTCTATAACTCACACGAAATCTGGAATCGGTAAGTTGAATAGTTTACAAGTTATGGCCTTATAAACAAATTAACTAATTATTAGTCTGGATGATCCCGAGCATCTTCCACAATCGCACTGATTTTTTTCATTGTAGATTTCATAATAATGCATTGAAATCTATCATTTTTTAAAATTTTAAATTTGCAACCTGGAAAGTTTTTTGTTTTTTAGTCTTAGTTGCAAAATGAAATATACGACGCACGCGCGTGATATAGTTATATATTATTCATATACATATTCGGAAAGCTTATCAAAATAGCTTTAAGTTAAAAAAAAATCGTCAAGATTCGTTGAAAACCAACGGAGTTACAGACTGTCAAAGTTGACGGCCTATTGTTAAATAAATTAGGTTGGTAGCGGCAAAAAAATACTGTCATAACCTCAACCCGAGTCAACCCGAGTATGTTTCCAAATAAAAATATTTTATTTGTGGAAGTATGTCAAGTACATAAGAAATATTGTCAAAAGTCAGTGGATCGCTTGATTTTCGGCGAGCCGTGGCGCGGCGGAAGGGTGGGGGAAGCGAACGACAGCGAGTCTGAAGAAAATGACGATAATATTCATAGTCCTGCCTTAAAAAAGCGAAATTCGCTTGAAAATAATATATTTGACAGTCTGTAACTCCGTTGTTTTTCAACGAATCTTCACGATTTTTTTTTTAACTTAAAGCTCTTTTCATAAGATTTCCGAATATGTAATAATATATAGCTATATCACGCTCATGCGTTGTAAATTTCATTTTGCAACTAAGGCTAAAAAATAAAAAAAACTTTACAGGTTGCAAATTTGAAATTAAAAAAAAAAAATGATAGATTTCAATGTATTATTATGAAATCTACCATGAAAAAAAAATCAGTGCGATTGTGGAATATGCTCGGGATTGTCCAGACTAATAATTAGTTAATTTGTTTGTAAGGCCATAACCTGTAAACTATTCAACTTACCGATTCCATATTTCGTGAGAGTTATTAGACAGTGATAAGGAATGAGAGGACGCAATACCAAAACGTTCTGGTAATAATAACCCAGTTTATAGATGTTTAAATCAAAAGTCATAAATAAACTTTTTCTGTTTATAACTTTTGATCTAATCAATATTTTTTGACGCTCGGCGGCTAGTTTTGTAGGTCTTTTGAAGACGAAAAAAAGTACCTTACTGTTTACTCCTGAAAATGAACGGAAAAAAAGCTATAAGCGAAAAACGTGAATTTACGTAAAAATTATACAATTAACCAGCCTGTAAACAATTTTCCCCCATTTTTATGACTGTGGAAACTAATACGTTATTGTACATAATATTTAGCATCTATAGTGATAAATTCAGCTTGCCGAAAAAAAAAATCGCGTCCAACTCTATATTCCTTGGCCTAATATGCACCAGTCACAAATATTAAAGGTAAAAAAAGTCTTAAATTTTGACGGTTGTGTAGTACTGAGAATCTTTTAAAATATAACACGAAGGTTTTCCAACGGTTTTATATTGTCCGACTTCTTCGCCGAATTTGATCAGGGATAATGGGGAAGCAGTCGCGATGACTTCTCCCAGAAAGGGGGAAGTTTTATTGACGTTTTCGATGTTACCTTAAATAATATTTATTGCGCCGACTGCGTTCTTTGAAGTGGGTCCGGTTATATACAGGAGAGTCACGCTCCGGCGGACGGGCAATGTTTTGCTCCGCTGGATTTTACCATACCCCACATATTTGTCAGCCGGCCGTACCGTCTTCTTCTGTTTATATAGTGGCGTAGGCCTTTCCCGGGGGACGATTTTAATACTCTATTAAACAGAGGAAACATCCACGCACGTAATTTCGGTTTCTATTTGTCTTGATGGAGGCGCTACAGCTAAATAGGATCTCCTGGCATTTCACATGTAGGAAGGATGCCCCACGAAGGACTAGTTTTAAAAAAATATGTAGTACATTGTGAATAAATGGAATTAAATTGTTGAGTATATTTCCAGGTACTACTGAACATTTTGACGAGTTTACTCGGTTTATGACAATATTTTTATTTTCTACTGATTGTACAAGATTACAAGATAATCTTGATGACTTATACAGGGTGTTTCATAATAGCATGTCTTTATTCAGTGGGGTGTACATGTCCGTAAATGCTTCGTTACCATGCCACGTTACAGGGTGTTAAAATTTCTATAATTATTCTGTTTTTTCTTTGTATCTCTCACAATTTTTGTGATATGTAGCTCAAATTTGGAACGTAGGCTAAATTAGATTAGTGTATCATTAGCCCTGCCTAATAGTCCTCACGATCTAGAGGGTGATACTTTTTCTGGGGTCGGGCCTCTTTTCAGCCCCTCCAAACTTTCTTCCGGTACCCCACTGGTCTTTTCTAGATAAAGGGTTTATTTATCTGTTCAATTTAGAAACTTTTTTGTCTCTTGTAATGTTTCCGTATCTGCGGCCGTTTTCGAATAAAAAAATAAAAAATGATGTTTTGTAACTCGCTAAATTAAAACCACTATGGTGTTTTTTGAAATGTTTAATTGCAGTGACCGACGGCGACGGCGCACTGAGGTTACGGAAATTTCCGCCACACTCACCGTAGCAATATTTTCGGCTGAACGGCCAATACGAGGCCGGTGTGTTTTTTAATTGTCTACAACCGAACCTGTTTGCTTAAGTTTGATAACTAATATTTGTACAGTTGTTTTGTTCGGGGCGTTCCCTCTACTGAAAATTCCACTTAATTTGCGCACAGTCTCAGCTACACACTCTCCATACCTGTAATTAATTTTAACAATTTTCACTCACTCATCCGTCGTATAGTGCTCCTTTCTGTCTAACCGCAACGCAGAGGCGGCTCGTGACATTGAGTCTAGCTGAGGCCCGTGGTTTGTTATGTTTTATTATTAAAAAAAGCGCCACAGGGGAAATTTTTTAAATTTTCAAGGTCAAACGACTAAATGCATCTGAAAATTTTTAGTTGCATTTACAATATTACAGAAAAGCTGGTGATAATAAGCAGGATTTTCATTCAGATTTTATAAAAATTAATACGCAACTATTTGGATATTTTATTAATTCGCTCTCAAATAATAGATAGGAATAAATTTCCACGTTATTTTTTATTATGGAGATCTTCGTCAATAGCCCTACTATAACTATAAATTAAAAAATTATATTATTAATAATAATATCAGAAAAATTGTATTTACAATAAAATTAAGTATCTAAGAGAAAAAAAACCAAAGTGATATACTGATATATTTACCTAATAATTAACAAAATTGTTCCTACTTTTTGAATATGAAAAAATATGAAAACATATAAAAACAAATTTTTATAAGGTAGCCAGCCAACTCATCTATTTACATATAAACAAAGCCGCCAGCTTTTCGTTTGCCTCCACTTTTAACAAAATATTTTAAAAACATAGTAAATGTTTCTATAAAACAGGTTTATTGCAATAGTTCTTTTTCTGACTTATCACTGAAAAGTTGTTTAAGCGCTGTTGTTTCATCGTATTTCTTAAGTTCTACCGAGACACTTATTGTAGGAATTGTTAAAACTGGGCAAAACAATTTGTATATTTCCGAAAATACCATTTTAAATTCCTTGTATAATATTTATATCGTTTTTTGAACTTTTTAATTTACGAAATTGTTCGTATCTGTAGAAAATGTTAAGTTCGTTTTTCAGTCTATCTATTTCAAAAACGTTTGGATATATTTGTAATAAACATTCAAATGATTTTTCGAGAAATTTCCCAAAACCAATAGGGAATAATTAAAGGGAAATATATTTCGAAAACATTTCTAATTCGTCGCAACTTTTGCTCCGTTTACTTGGTAATCCAGTAATATTTTTCGTTTAATTAAAAATATTTTTACACTTTTCTTCGTTTCTTAATTCAGAAATTCTTTTTACTTTGGACGTAGGGCGTAGCGTATAGCAAATGAACTTAAACGTCATCTGTCAAAGCGCTGTATCGCCGCTTTGTTATTGAAACTGACAGCTACTATACAGCTCGTTGAGAAATGAGGTTAAGTTGGTCGCTATAAGCTACGCCCTACGTCCAATGTATCAGAGCCAACTTCGACCACGTTTTTATTTGAACGCTCGTTATATTCATTATTAGCTACCTATGTAGGTATTTGATAATATAATAAGTATCTATTAAATTATTTTGTTTTGTTGTAAGGAAGTTGTTTTTTATTTACTTTAAATTAATCCCTCACACTGACATCAGACACTATCCGCGTACTATGCGACGCTTGCATTAACCGCGAACTGCAACTATAAGCAGCTTTGAGCGGGCCTCAGTTGCTTCATACGACGAGTCACAGCTGCCGAAAAGTGTTTACTACATCATGTGACCATGCACAATGCTGCCAATTATTTGGAATGAAAATGACGCACAAATCAAATCCTTTTACATCTAAAAAATCCATAGCCATAGATATTGGTTTAATGCCATGTTCTATGTTCTTTTAAACAACATTAATAAATTGAGAAAAAATCTACAAATCTGCTTTTCAGATTAACTTTATGCATTATTAGTTAGTATAGTTATTATTGTTTACTAGTTTGTGCATTATTATCCAGTTACCTGAGTACCGATTCAGCGACGGCCCATTCTGCGACAAATTAAATTTTTATTCGTTCGATGGAAAAAGTAGTGATGTTGCTAATGGCGAATGTACACAATGCAACACGTCCCTCTCTCGCAATCGGTTCCTGCTAAGGAATCTGTTAACAGGCGGGAGAGAGAGAGAAAATAGCTCAATAGATTCCAGCGCCCCCTATTTTTATCTTCCTTGTGCGGGCGAATGTAAGCAGAACGGGGCTAAGTGAATTGTCATCTCATCGGCGCGTGTTCAAGCAGCTAATGAAATGTTCCAGTGTTATACGTAAATGTAAGGCAAAGGATTATACGTAAATGTAAATCAAGTGAAACGTCGTTAAGGCGCGGCGACGCTGAAAATATTAGATCGAAGAGGTGTTTTCATTGTGTTGCGACAGTTGGAAAAAGGTACTTTTTCTCCGGTCACTCTCCAAAATATGCTTTTCTGTACAGTCTTTCCGATCTCAATTGAAGACCCAAGAGATAGGCAGTATGTACCAGGCTCGGTCGCTACTCAGCAATTCGGCATTGAATTTGAAAAATTTGTTCCCATATTTATTTAGCTATACCCATATACAGGTCTGTATGTATACACGCCTAATTGAAGAATTCGCGCGCGGATAAACGGCGGACAAACACAGGTGCACTGGGCGACTGGTCCATAAATTTCAGTTGTTGACAAATTGCCTAGCAGTGCAGTGCAAATTTTCATATATGTATTTTTTTTATTTTACTATTGATTATTTTTATTTAATAACTTTTTTAACCTAAACTAACAACCTTTCCTCATCCTTTCTTGGCAAGGATATGTTCATACCTTTCCGTTGGTTCTTGCCGAACAGTAATATATTTTAATGGAAATGTAAATATTTTTTATAAACACAAAAATGGACGCAATTATTTTGATATTCAAAATACTGGAAAAAGATAATATTAGTAGTGACGAAAATACCTCACCTCAAATTAGAGAGCAGGTAAATTGTTTGTACTTAAATTTATTGTGGAAAATTTCAAAAGTAAAATATGAAATGGTATTACAAAATTTATGGATTAGAGGAAGAAATAAAAGGTAAATTTTTAGGTTTGACCAAGTTTTTGATTCATACCACACAGCTGTATCATCGACAAAATTCAGAATGAAACGTTTTATGTTAAGGATAAATATATCATTTATATACATTTTAAATAAGAGAGGACCTAAAACCGTTCCCTGTGGAACTCAATAGGACGTGGTTCCTAGATTACTCCTTACTCCATGAATACTCACTTGTTATTTGTGGTTGTATAATAATAATAACTAGCTTTGTATTAAATTATGTACGTACATTTTCTTTAATTTCATAATATATTCATTTTTCTAGAAGTATTTTATGGCTAACTGTATTGAATGCCTTGGAGAGATCAACGAAGATGCACGGTGCAGGATTTTTCTTGTCGAGAACATTACATATACGTGACGTCAATTTATAATTCTCCGTTGATCTTCCTTCCCCACAATAATATTGCAGATCTGAAATTAGTGTGCGTTTCTCTAGAAAATTTTACGTTTCTATTTTTTTTTGGTTTATCTAAAATTTTGGCCACGTTAAGCAGGCTAGGTGTTTGTTAAAGGATCACATAGTTGTTTTCCAGAAAATCGAGAGTCCAAACTATAAAGAAATAGTATTGAATTTGGTAGAAAACTTAAAAAACCTAGCTATAAATGCTTAACGTGAGTGTTTTGAATTTAGAACTTTAGAGTATTTAGCAGACCTCATCGGATCAAACGAACCCCGAATTCGGATTCAGCGACCCTAAAAACGTATAGATATATTGATTTACATGGTTGGCAATTGCTTCCCTACATTTGACCTTGAACTGACATTAACCCAAATCTAATTGTATCAAACGGACACCAAATTCGGATTCAGCAACCCCAAAAACATATCGATAGGTATATGGGTTTACTTTGTTGGCAATTGATTCTATAAATTTGATCTTGAACTGACCTGACATTGATTCACTTTGTTGGTAGTTGATTCTCTACATTTGACCTTGAACTGACCTTAACGCAGACCTTATCGGGTCAACCGGACACCGGATTCGGATTCACCGACCCCAAAAACGTATAGATTTCTAGGTTTACTTTGTTGGCAATTGATTCTCTACATTTGACCTTGAACTGACCTTCAATAAGAGCTAATCGGGTCAAACAGACCCCGAATTCGGATTCGGCGATCCCAAAAACGTGTAGATACATTGATTCACTTTGTTGGTAGTTGATTCTCTACATTTGACCTTAAACTAACCTTAACGCAGACCTGATCGGGTCAACCGGACACCGGATTCGGATTCACCGACCCCAAAAACGTATAGATATCTAGATTTACTTTGTTGGCAATTGATTCTCTACATTTGACTTTGAACAGACCTTCAATTCTAAGAGCTAATTGGGTCAAGCGGACCCCGAATTCGGATTCAGCGATCCCAAAAACGTGTAGATACATTGATTCATTTTGTTGGTAGTTGATTCTCTACATTTGACCTTGAACTGACCTTAACGCAGACCTGATCGGGTCAACCGGACACCGGATTCGGATTCACCGGCCCCAAAAACGTATAGATATCTAGGTTTACTTTGTTAGCAATTGATTCTCTACATTTGACCTTGAACTGACCTTCAATAAGAGCTAATCGGGTCAAACGGACCCCGAATTCGGATTCAGCAATCCCAAAAACTTGTAGATACATTGGTTCACTGTTGGCAATTGATTCTCTACATTTGTCCTTGAACTGACCTTCAAGAAGAGCTAATCGGGTCAAACGGACACCGTATTCGGATTCAGGGGCTCCAAAAACATATAGCTACCATGGTTTGTCTTTCGGACCTCCGACTTGTTTCTTTTTGTGGAGCTGTGAATTAACGTCTCTCATTTTATTTCTACCCTTATATAAAGGCTTGATTACTCCGCTTTTTAATAGGTATGTCTGGAAAATAACCATCTTCAAAACAACTGTTTATTATAAAAGTTAGGGGAACAAAAAAATTTTTAATGTTTCTATACAAATATTATCATTTCTTTGATTTCTTTAACATTGATTTCACTTCATCGTAATTTGTATAATGTAAATACACAGTATTGTCCAACATATCATTTATCTTATGAATACTTTTATATTTTTAATTTTATTCGCATAATTTTTACCCAGTTTACTATAATATGAATTGAAAATAACTGATATCCCTTATTTATCTGTTATTATTTTATATTAATAAATATGACGATGTATCATATTGCCCCTTATTCGGGCCCCTGTCGCTATGAAATACAATTTTCGGCAAACAACCCCGAGCTCCTTGTAGGCGTGAAGGGCCAAAATTGCGCCGCATAACTCTCATTGTTGAAAAGCAGTTGATATATGTACTTCCCGATATCTTTTCGGTTATTCAAATAACCCCGCTTTCAGGGAAAATCGCCTCGGCGCGGCCGGCGATGGCGTTATTAATTTTCCATAGAAGCCCCCTTTCGCGTCGATAATGCGCATCCTTGGCCCGAAAAATAACTTCTAAAGAAACAACGTGGAAGCCGATACACGACGTAACGAGTGCCGCCGAAAATAGGCCCCGCCGTCGAAATGTCAGAGGTGGCCCGAGTAAACGACCTTACTGTATATAAATAAAATATCGATTAACTCACTCGGGGTTGTGTGTCGTGATACTGATAATAATTCTTCCAAACTATTACTTTTTAGCTCGAAATAGACTAGACGTTAAATCGTTGCCTTGAACTTTCTGGTTCCTAAATTATATAACCACGCATGTGCAAACAAGTAAGTTCAGATGAGCGGAAATTGTAAGATGCGCATAACAGATCGCGCATCATTTTCAGCCTGTAGAGACCCTCTACAATTCAACAGAGATGTATTTAAAAATACAGTTTGGAAATTCGTATTCGATAAAAGAATGAGGAAATATCTGAAATGAGTGGTAATTTTACATAAATCCTAATTTTTTACAGAACAACTACAAATATGTTATAGATAAACTGCACAAGCGACACATCGCATTGAGCAAAAAAATGTTATTCACAATTTACGTCACAAAAAAATGCTTGTTTATTTGTTTTTCTTCAATATCTCGGCTGGATTGCACTATACGAAGAAAATGTTTGTTATAAATGAAATTTTCTTAAAATTGTTGTCAATTTTCTAAAAATTAAATAAACGTCATTAAATTTACGGAAAATACTCCTTAATTCATGTATAATAAGCTCCCAAAATCCGTTATTGGACACATGGGTCGTTGCTGACTTATTGAGAAATATACGTCATACTTACCGGAAAATTTTGAATTGAAGGCAAATTTTTTTACGAAACTTGGTGAGTATACAGGATGATTGAGTCATAATTTCATAAATTTTAGAGGAATATAGGGAAAAATGAGTTGAATACGAATACACAGAATTAATCTTGATCTACCGTATTCGGTCATTAACTTAGTTTTTACTGTGTTTTTAATAGTGAACGACAAAAACCCACACCTCGTACCAATTTACTAATAGCATCTCCCCTATATCAAATGAGTTCCAATTATTAATGATATGTTAGTTAGCTTATTTGTTTTATTTCTCTGTTATTGTTTATATTCAAGTTCTTTTGTCTAGATTTTATATTTTATATTTTGATTGCTCTATTTTATGTAGTACTTATATTTTTATATTTAATGTTAGTTTGTCTTTTTCTTTTAAAATTTACTTAAGGTTTTCTATTTTAACTTACCCTTTAACTGCGACTTTATCCTGTTGTATATTGTAATTTCTAAATAAATAAAACGGACCTTTTTACCTAGACACATCAATCAATAAGATATATTTTTACATTTTAAATATTAACAAGTATTATTTGCTAATAAAAACAAATGTATAAGGAGAATTATTGTTTTCGAATGTTAGGTTATTTAGTATTTTTAATATTGTTAACGTTTTCACTACGTTTTATAATTGAAAATGTATACAATTCAGTTTGTAGTACTTATACCTACATTATTGTATAATTTGTGGCTATTGCAGTACGATACCTACCTTTTTAAAATTACAATACAGCTAAAAAACACGCACTCATCAGTCCATAGCACTTCGTTAAGTTGGCATCTGTCGCACTTTGATTTTAAAACCAATTGCAAAGTTCAAGACGACTGGGGAAATCAGCTGTTTCGCTTCAACGTCCGAACGTTTTATAGTCTCTCGACTGGTTTGTTTGTTGTTCCAAAGTAGGGCGCCGAGTTAACGGGAGTTAAGTGGAAATTTGCTTATTATTAAAAATTAAATTGCTAAAATTAATGACATTATGACTGAATCACTATGTATACTATAAGACTTGAAGACTTCAAGAATCAAGTGCATTTTGCAAAATTCAATTTTATTAATTTTTGCGCAACGTATTAAACGTGGTCATAGTTTTTTATGCGAACGAAAAACTTAGTTTTTGCCACGTATATTTGATTTTTCTTCTAATTATACGGACGGATATATCTTCTTAGAAAATATAGGAAAAAGTAAAAAAATCAATGAATCAGGTATACCGAGGAGCAAAAAAAATAACATTTTGAATGGTTTAAATTCGTTGTATTGGAAACTTTAATGGTGAATATCTCGAAAATGATTACTCTTAGCGACAATTGCTAAGCATATCTTTTTTACGCAGAAGAGATAGAAAAATAAAGAAAAATATTAAAGAGGAGCAATAAAATTATGATATTTTAAAGAATGCAATGTATCGCAAGTGGTGCTCGCTAATAAGTAACAGCAAAATTATGATCGAATTTGAATTCGTCACCTTAAAGAAGCTCCGATTCTCAAAATTTGTGCAATACATGTAATTTTTTAAAGGTTGTTTAAAAATAGTGAAAATAAATTTTTCACTTTGACTTTGCAACTGTATTCGATTCTGTATCTTTGTGTCGCCGTATCGACTTTAGGACTAATTTATATTTGTCTGCTTTTTTCAGTGTGTGATTCATGGTGAGTCAAAAGTGTCAAAACTATTTTTCTTAAAAGATAGTCATTGACTGATTCTTTTGGAGTAAGGGTTTGTTTCCTTATTTTTTTATTATTTAGTGGCAAAATACCCAGTAAAGAAAAAAAAGTTATGCAAGAAATAAATAACTTCAGACAATAATACTTAGGTATAGTCTTTCCGAAGTCAGGTTAGCATATATAAAAACGTCTAGCAATAAAATTTAATGAGTTTCATAGCCGTCCCTAAAAAAGTTTTCTGCCAAAGGTAAAAAGTTATAATAATTTGTATATAATATTTTAATTATTATTTATGTCCTCAAACAATTTTATTATGTTGATGGTAAATTTCGTTTTGTTCCGTTTCAAAAGGTCTCCAAAATGCCATGTTGTAATAATATTAATAAACAAAATATCCTTTTTATTTCTCCCTTTCGAAATCGTAATATGAATTATTAATAGAAGGTGCCTATAATAAATTAAAATTATCTCAATCACACCAAATTCTGCATTGCTGCACTGCACTGCTAGGCAATTTGTCAGGCACTTGTCAACAGCTGAGATTTATTGCCCGGTCACCCAGTGCGGTTTAGTTCGACCAGACCTGTATATGGGTATGGCTAAGTACATATGGGAACAAGTTTTTCAAATATGGAAAGACTATACTTATTTGGGATAATGCCACCCATATTGCTATAAATTTGTATTCATTTTATTTACATTAATAAAGACACCCTGAAAAATGCGTTAGGAGATAAATAAATGCTTTCGATATTTTATTTTAACGAATGACGAGTAC
The DNA here is from genome assembly GCF_000390285.2 of Anoplophora glabripennis. Lineage (NCBI taxonomy): Eukaryota > Metazoa > Arthropoda > Insecta > Coleoptera > Cerambycidae > Anoplophora > Anoplophora glabripennis. The sequence goes on along the minus strand of NW_019416226.1, from coordinate 1,167,216 downwards.
CTAGATTGCATTTTCTTTGATTTCTTCCGTGAAAAGACCACCTAGCTTATCGATTGCCTCCAAGATCCAATGAATAAATTTCGTACCGCAGAGGCGAGCATACGTCTCTGTTTTCAGCGCAGTACTTAAACTGCGACTAGCACAAACTTAAATCCTAACGTGGCAACAACCATTTGTTTCCCGTGTAGTGCAACGCAAGAAAGCGGCTAAATTCAGTCTAGTATTTTATTTATACGGCACCATAAAACGCAATAAAATAAGTCCTAGCGCTCGTGACTCGCCCCTAACGGCAGAAGTGCTAAGATTGTCGGTTTAAATCAACGGTTATTAAACGGCTTATCTTTATTTTATTTCTCCGGCTTGTGTTTTTCTATTTATGCCCCGTTTTGTCACGGGATTGTGGCACTGGTTTTCTACGGGGCGGCCCAGAGGCTACAGAATCCGCAGTAACATCGGAAACGGCGATAAAAACTCAGGAGAGCTCTTATTTTTCGAATATCAAAAATAATTTTATTTTGGAAGAAATTCATTGGCGTACCATTTTTTTTCTTTAAAAATATCAAATTCAGTGCTCGCAATATCACTGAAATATTTCGAAAATATTAATTAATTTCCTTCTTTTTTATAAAATTTTAACACCCCGTATTTTTACAACGGAACATTTTTTGGACCATAGTTTTAATAGTCCAGGGACCAAGGGTTTCCCCTCCGAACTCTTTCGGATAGAACCGATTGACGTGAAACTTCGACTGTAAGTAGAAAAGAGCTCAAGAAACAAAAGTTATATAGTGCCGATGAGCGCTTATGCCCAGGGGATGGAAACCACCCCTTCTTGGGGATGAAAAATAAAATATTGAATAATAAAATAATAAGGAATCGATAGAGCAATCAATTTTAAGCAAAAAGTACCCTATGAACATTTTTCGATAAGTCAATATTTTCTGAGTTATTGGTGATTGAAAATGTACATTTTTAATTTAAAAACATACGTTTTTCAGTAGTTTTTCTCGAATAACTCGGAAAATAGACATTCTATGAAAAGAAAATATCACGAAGAAATTGAAGCTTATAGAAAAAGAAAAAGATTGAGTTGTTTTTCGTTTATATTGGTGCAATAGGTGCTGAGATACAGCTGGATGAAAATAATTTCATGTTCGCCAGAAACTAAATTGTAAGCATTTAACGTGAAATAACTAAAAAAATTCTATTTTTCAAGAAAAATGCTCAGAACATTTTTTAAAATACTTTAAAAAATCTTTAAAATGAACTTGATTTTAAGTCATTAGCATAAAAATTAACAGAGTTATGATCAAAATAAAACTGTTAATTCGCTTTTTCGGAAAAAAAAATCAACACCAAATCTGATGAATTTTTCACGAGATTTAAAATTAATGGTAATCCTTCTACAATTTACATTTTTTATGTGCTAACAATATATTATACAAGTTTAAGCGGTTTAGAATGCATATTTTTGAAAATATTACGTTTTGATTGAAAAAAAAAAACGTATTTTTAAAAATAACTAAAAATAAAAAAGATACGAAAAATATTCAAGAGTATAAAAGTTTAAATTTTTTTTTCGCAAAATATTTTGTTTTTTTTTTATTTGTGCAGAATAAAAATTAGCAGAGATGTCGTGATTCGCCATTTTCCTCAAAAAAAATATCAAGAGACAGAAAAGTTTCTAAATTCGATGGCTTTTTAGCTAACTAATAATTAAAAAGAAAAATCAAATTTGCAACCAAATTTTTTTGGTTCCAAAGATAAGGGAGCTCACGAAAAAAGTGTCTTAAGGGGGTTTCTCGTCCAAAAGCGTAGCACTGTGAGATTCCACATGTCATAAAACCCCTCCTGTCTACCAAATTTAGTGATTCTCGTACAACATGGTTTTGAGATATAAAAAAGACTTCTTAGGGGCAGATTTCAGGGGGCTGTAACTCCGAAAGAGGGGCCCAGTTGGCAAAAAGAAAAAATACGAGTCCCCTAAATTTGCCTTAAGAATCTATGACCAAATTTGGTTGCATGAATTTCGGGACACCCTGTATAACACCTATTTTTAAGTTTATTCAGTTTTTTAGCATATGGGGTGGTTTTCATCCCCTAAAAATAAGAAACGTATAACCATATATAACTTTTCATCTACAGGGTGAAATAAGCTTTTTTCCAAATTTTCATAAAAATCGGATCTATTCGAAAGTATTCGGAGGTTTTACCCTATTTTTCTCTTCGTTCCCTGGACTATAAAAGCAAACTACCATTAATTTCCCACCTAGAATCACACCCTTAACTATTCGCATGTCATTAAGGAACACCCCGTATAAATGTATCTAGAGCTGCATGGGGATCAACAGTGGTGTCTACTGAAGATCAGCTTAGATGGCACTAATTTTTTCTGTAACTGTAACCGGCGAAGACGATCCCTACCCTCCGCATTCTGCATACAAAGACCCGACTTAGCCTGGGCTCATACGAGGAGCCACAAGAGCGTTAGGTCCTAAGAGGCTTACAACTGCTGAAACTAAATTTGCCCGGAAAATCTCCCGTCAGCTGGGCTCATTGTTTATAATAATCTTTTTAGCTCCGACCCCGCTTTGACGTACCTTCCAAATTACGTCGGTAGGTCGGATTTGCGGGATTGGTTAATTTATTAATTAATTTAAATACGTAAATTTAATATATCTTACAGGGGATTGGGTCCAGTTCATGTTTAAAATCCGTTTGTACGTGATGTGCGTATTTGTTTGCAAATAATTGGGCCAAATGGAAGGACGAATCGTCCAGGTAGTCCTTGGACGTACAAAAGGGTAATTTAGAAGTAAAGCTCACGGTTTTCATTTAAAAAATACTCATTATATGTATAATTAAATATCAATTTACAAGAGGTTAGCTTTAGTATTTATATTTGTTCGTTCTATAATTTTTAACATAATTAGTTGTTTGTACTTTATTCTTTTTCTAGTACCTACTGTTTCATTATTTATACAGGGTGTCCCGTTTATGTTTCAAGAAAACTTGTGTGCAAGTTCCTCATGGGAAAATAATAGTGGTATTTCAAGTAAAGTTTTTTTCTTAGATGCCCTGTTTTCGAGATACAGTGTGTTGCAGTTGTTACTTTCCAAATGGTTTTCCTTAATTATCTTTAAATCGGCTAAAGATAAAAATGTCAAAATTTGTACACGAATAAACATCAACTGTGCGTTAAGAATTTCTTCCTGAAAAGCATTGTCGCCGATACAGGTAATTAAAGAGGTACAATCGAAAAAAAAAATATGTTAAAAGTCAAAATTTATTACATTTCTAAACGGTTCTGTAAACTCTAAAGGATAGTACAAGAAAGGTATACTTGTCGAAATTCGGTAGCATGTACCATTTTCGAGAAAAATGAGGTTGCATAGAAGGAAATGGGGGACAATTTCAGAATCTACTGTGGTATTTCGAGTTTGCACATTTATTTAATTGTGCAGCTGTTTCGGTCTGTATGTCTCCGAGTCTGTTTCCTAATATTTTTCTATTTTTTTAAGCATTCATGTCCATCAACAATTCAGTCCATTCTGTTTATTTTAGTATTGTTAGTTAGTAGTTCCAAAATTAGTTAATAATAGATAATTAATTACCATCTTCTGTTTATTTTAATTTACTTTTTTAAATGTTAGTATACAACAAACTGAAACTTAAAATAAATTAAATTTTTTTTTAGTTAATAAAATGTTTTACAATTTAACTGTTTCATGTGATACGTAAGTAGTTAAAATTGTAGTCTTTAAATGCAAATACAGTTGGTAGCTAAATGTGTTCAGCTCATTCAATGGTAAGGTCCTTTTTCAATTTAATATTTTGTTAAAGTACTTGTGCCGCCGCTTTATGTGAGCAAAAAAAATGCAATTTCATTTTTATCGAAAATGGTACATGCTACCGAATTACGACAAGCATACCTTTTTTGTAGTATTCTTTAGAGTTTAGAAATGTAATAAATTTTGACTTATAACATTTTTTTTTTCGATTGTACCCCTCCAATTATCTGTATCGGCGACACTGCTTTTCAGAAAGAAACCGTTTGCACATTATTCTTAATGCACAGTTGATGTTCACTCGTGTACAAATTTTGACATTTTTATTTTTAACCGATTTAAAGATAATTAAGGAAAACCATTTGGAAAGAACAACTTCAACACACTGTATCTCAAAAACAGGGCATCTAAGAAAAAACTTTACATGAAATACCACTATTATTTTCCCAAGAGGTACACAAGTTTTTTTGAAACATGAACGGGTATATGCACATAATGTTATTTTTCTGTTGTTCGTTTACTTTTTACATTTTTTATAGTTTTATTTGTATTTTTGTTCTTTTAATTATAACTTTATTTTGTTTATGTACACGTAACTCCAAAGTCCAAAAGAAAGAAGTTTTTTATAGGATATAACCCATACATTTCAATCATTCGGATATAGCTTTGCGATATTTTGAAGTTGAAAGATCTGAAATCATTATTGGTAAAGTTACCACAAATTTAGCGAAAACCCTTAAATATTTTTGTGTAAAAAAATGTTTTTTATCAAAAAACAATCAGAACGTCTTATAGACTCCGAAGTTTGCAAAACCCTGCTTAGATTTTCTGTAGGTATGATCATTAGTGTCCGAATAATTAATTATTATACAGCCACACAAAACTGGTATATCCTATAGTATTTTGACCGCTGAATCCGAATACACTGTCAGAATTGCGTCAACAAGTCATATTTTTTTCTAACCTCAAAATCGGCCATTAAGCTAGGATTGCAAGAAATTAATAGAATCATAGAAAATTTGGTATGTAGGTGTTTTAGATTAGGTTTTTAGGTTCACTAATCAGGAATATGAATTCAGAATTGCAAAATTCCACATGTCGGATCCAATATGGCGGACGAGATTTTCGAAAAATCAACAGATAAATCCCGAATTGGATCCTGGGGGGTTTTGAGGGCTGCTGATCACGAATTCGAACTCAGAATTGCAAATTCAACATGGCGGACCAGAATCCAATATGGTTGATTTTGTATGCATCTTTAGATGGACGGTTTTTTAAAACATAAATAGATGGGCGTTTGAATATATGGATCTTTGAATATTAACATAACCTGACGAAAGTGAGTCTTCTTGGATGTCTATCTCAACAAATATCATACGGACTGCATACGCTGTGTTGAGAAATTTTGGAAAATTTGAAAAAATTCCAAATTCAGTTCCCCAATTCCTTGTTAAAATTAAATTCAACCTTGTGCTCTGTATTATGAATATTGGTTAGTCTAATCAATATCCTTTTTTATACCAAACATGTAATTTTGAATTTTTATTTAAAATTAACTTTCTTAGAATATATCTCTTATTTTGTTTTGCCATGTCTCGTTTTGAACTGAATGAATATGCATGTAATTTTTTATTAGTTTTGACTTCCTTTGTATTAATTATGTAATATTGCTTCCGTCTTGTAATTTCCTGCTTTCTCAATTTTCCGTTTTATATTCCAATACTACTACTTGCACAAATTTTCTGTTTGCCCGATTGTAGAATGCCTTTCAAAACCAGACTGTGTAGTTTGATTAAAAAACGTGACGGCAAAAACTCTGCCTCCCTTTTTAATAATTCGCCTGTTTGCTTAGGTACAATTTTTGCAGATTAAATTATGCTCATAATTTTCTCTCCTATTTACATTTGTCCTTTTTACCCGGAGGGCGGCGTTTTTTGCTGACGGCTGCAATAAACTTGATGTTAAATCTTAATCCGACCGCTGTTCCGGAGGCGCTCATTATCTTCGCCATGTAATTCTTCCTGGGAATTATTACTGCGGCGGGATCCGCTAAATTTTTAATTCACGGCCCGCCCGTGCGTCACCACCGAAGAAGGTGACGACGGGCATGAAGAGGAAAAGCGAAAATTACACCGTTCAAAAGTAAGGTCAAGGTTTTCGAGAGCTCATGATTTTCTCCTTATAGCTTTTATCTACACTTCAAAGAAGTCGATTGCTAATAGTTTAACTGTAGCAAAGGCCTAGAAATGCCAGAAAACTGTGTGGTACTAAATACAAACTACACACAAGTGTCAAAATGACAGGCGGTGGCTCTTCATAACATGTAGATCTGCTTTTAACAACACTTATTGGAATAACTAAAACGAACATAATAACACGTCTTTCTTATTTGTACGCTTATGACACGCACTGACAGGTGCCTGCGTACCTATACTGGAGTATAAATCTATTATAAAAATGTTGCCCCAATTTTTAATGCATGCAAAGCGGAAACTTTTCTTGTTTGCCCTATACACTGAAAGAAATGCGTTTTATTCTTTATTAGAATTCTATATACCATTATAAGACCATTGTATACTATATGTGACAGTTAAACAGGTGAATATTGGATATAAAACGCGTATTGCTAGCACAGTTGTATAGTGACTATAAACCTTATTCTTTATTAAATTATTGTATAACTAGTATACAACGTTTTTTATACCCTTTACGAAATAATAGCAATAACTGTTATTAAAGTGTTCCATATCGTTATTAGAACATCTAGTACTGGTTATAAGTTTTATAATAATAAATGTATTAAACTGTTGTATACTCTGTATGAGTTAAAAACATATGTCATTAAGTTTTCAGAAATTTTATTGGATAACTGTAATTACAAGCTAAGGTTCTAATGTAAACATACATAAAACATACTTTTAAGCATTAAAAATGATGACAAATCGCTCCCAAAACTGTCCAGTTTATTTTCTTAGCAACGATGCACCCGTATTTTCTTGTATTACATGAGAATTTGCACTATAACTCTTCCACCTTAAGAATGAAGCATCCCCAGAAAGGTTGAGCTTCTTTCCATATAATTTTATTTCCTCTGGTTGATTGACTTTATACCCATGCTCTTCTTTGTCACCGTTAACCTTCTGTTCCTCCATCTTATGTAAAACTTAACATCAGCGATTTCTAATAGGACCTACAAAATAATAATTTTTAAGATTTAGACAAGATTTACATTTGAAAAAACAAAACAATTACAAGCCATAAAACAGTTAGATACTTACATAATAATTTTCCATTTCACACAACGCGATATGATCATGTATCCCACAAAACATGTGCATATACTGTCCATTTTCATCAAACTAGACGTGTGTAAGTCGATGCACAGCGGACTGTCGGAAATTTTACGATTGTTGTATTTTCTCTTCTTGAGTAAAGATAATAAAGACGTTGTGGTTTTGTGTGTTTATTTTGACAATGATTGAACATGTATGGACAATAAAAGTGGACTGTATAAGATAGTTGAGTACCGTTCTGCTTCATGCATAGCATGCTACTGAAATCTTAGAAGGGATGAGCTCGTGCGGCGAACCCTAAATCAGCGGCTGGAATAGCCAGGTTTCTTATTGAGTCGGCGCACTTCGCTCTCGGGTCTGACATATGATTATTATTACAAGACTATGAATATAACTTAACAACGATCATAACCGATTATGCACCGAGAGGTGACGATCACTTAACCATTATAAGATGCGTTTTACACGTTAAAAACGGAAACATATTCAGTATAAGAACGAATAATTCTGTTAATACAATTGTTATATACAAATTCGGATACTGGTCTTTATACAACAAATCTTCCCTACTATACAACTGGAATATAAAGTCTATAACACCTAATAATGTATAAGTAATTCATTATAACCTTTATTTCATAGATGCATAAGGTGTATTAAGCACCTTCCAGTTAAACTGATTGAATAATGAGTATGGAGATGATTGCTTTTTTTTTAATAAAAGTTGTATATTGGTTATAAAAGTTTTAATATGCGCTATACACATTATTCTAGATAAACAGTATAATAAGCCCATTTCTTTCAGTGTACAGCAGAATAAAAAGTATCGCCAGCGACATTCTATAACACGAGGGACATAACGCATCTGTATGGTCGTAACGGCGTCGGCCCACGACCGTATCGCATCATTCGCATCCTCGAAACGACGTAATTTCATAAAAGAATAAAGGCTCGCATATCTCTTAAGCCCTTAAGGTTTTTGACCGATATCAAAAGCCTTCATTACGGCATAAAGTCCCTCGGGTAGGGAACATCTGCAATGAAATTGTATTTATGTTTTGGATGTCGGTGGGCGGTACAGACGCACTAATAAGATGTTTTTTTTTCCTACGAAGTACGGAATGACACATAAATCGATACTACAAACTGGATTATTGATGCTAAACCAAAATTGACACGTTGCATATTCGTTATTTTCCTTAAATTGATATAACACGTCGTATCCAATAGAAAAAAAAACGAACAAAGGAAATTGTAATAAAATATTTAGTAAGAGTGACACGACAGGCCAGAAATCAAATACATAAAAATTAAACACAGAAAACGGCATGAAGACTTGAAATAATAAATAAAAATAATAATAATCTGCAGGAATAGAAATAGACACTTCTTCCAAACAAATGAAAATAGGTACAAACTTTCTTATTCGCGTATAAATTCCAGTTCATAAGATTTTGGCGCCCAACGTGGGACCCGTCAAAATTAAAACCATAATAAGACATAAAAGCAAAATTGTAATCATTACAGCAAACAAATATGTCGTACTAATATACTTTTATAATTTATAAGTATATTTGATAAGTACACTTTTAAGAAACTATTGTTTTGTAGTCATCTCGAACAAAACCCGTGTTTCTGTGGCGCAATGCTTTGATAAAACTATATAGAGATAACGGTTGCATGCATTCCTGACAGTAGAGACAAAACGTTTTGCCTAACGGATGTATCTGTTTCGATGCACAAATGCAAACTGCAGCACTAAGAAGCAGATGTGAATGACAAGCACCTGGCAAAAGAAGGAGTTTGATATAAATGTGCCCGCATTTTTACCAGCAGTCTCTGTATGAAATATAGCGCAACGCCGTAATAGAAATTTACATATAGTACGGTCAGAAAGACGAAAAACTGTGACAGTTAAGGATGACAAGACAAAAAATTGCTGAGTAAAAAAAATTCTTGTTCCTCTCCTGAACAATTTATACAGGGTATCCGTTAAAGAATGGACTAAACTTTACTACGATAAAAAATAATGAGGAAAAGTCATATATGACGTTGCTCATAAACGTTTAGTTTTCGATATACAGGGTGTTAAAGTTGAAAAAATAAAAACGATTTTCAGACATATCTCGGGGATACGTTAAGGGACTTTTTTCTAATTTGATATGAGGAGTTTTAACGAGGATTTGCTGCGATTTCACGTCAATACAAAATATCAGTGTCGTGCAAACTTTCGAGACCCTGGCCTAAATAATAAATGTTACACCACTGCGGAAAGTGGAAATAAATAACATTTTTCAAATTTTCAATGATTTTTCAGCATGAAAGGTATACTTGTTGAATAACGTAATTTATGCCGAAATAGTACATTATACTATAAGGGAGAGAAATGCGTTATTTTGGCAGAGGTGCAATTTGAAGCCCAAGGGCTACAATGAACCGAGGACAAAATAGCATCTCTCCCGAATTGTATATACTAATTTTTCCACGGTCTCATTAACTTAAAAACACATATTTTGTCATTATGAAGTAAGTAGCACCAGAATTATTGTATTCGGATTTGAGCATTTATTTAGAAGTCGTTGAGTTATTGTCATAACTACAAAATAGACAAACAAAAAGAATTGTCAAATTAAGGTGCTAGTTTGGTTTAGTTTAAAGTTTGTTTAGTGCACAATGAATAATTGTGAGTCGGAAGAGATTGTGGAGGCTGCAAATATTGCAATAAGCAATTTGCTGCCTACGAAGTCAAGATCTTTATACGATATAGCCTACAATCGGTTCAAAAAGTGGTGCGCCGAGAAAAATGTTCAAGTATACAGCGAGAATGTTTTGTTGGCATACTTCAGTGAAAATGCAAAGAATTACAAGTCTTCCACATTATGGGCGCAATATTCTATGGTTAAGTCATGCTTGATAATTTACGACAACATAGATATAAGCAAATTCCCCAAGCTGATCGCATTTTTGAAAAGAACCGGTGACGGATATCAAGCGAAAAAATCGAAAATATTGACAAAGGGTGAAATCGACCGTTTTCTATCAAGTGCAGATGACAAAGAATTCTTAATGATTAAGGTAAGATTACTTTTGTTGTTAGGTATTTCAATTATTAAGTATTTTGATTTTTTATAGGTTGGATTAATTCTGGGGATTGCCGGAGCTTGTCGAACTGATGAACTAGTCAATTTAACTGTAGATGATATTGAGGATGTAGGCTCTTCCTTGATTGTAAAAATTCCAAACACTAAGACAAAGATTCCACGAACCTTTGTGGTTACCGATGTGGGAAATATGCTTGAATTGTTTCGAAAATACCTGTCCCTTCGTCCTCCCCACGTCAAGCATAAGCGCCTTTTTTTGTACTACAAAGCAGGAAAATGTAGTTCGCAGCCAGTTGGCAAGAATACCATGGGAAAAATTCCGAGTGTAGTAGCTTCGTATTTAAAATTACCTGATGCTGCATGTTATACTGGTCACTGCTTACGAAGATCTTCAGCGACATTACTGGCAGATGCTGGTGTGGATATCACGACAATAAAGCGTCATGCTGGTTGGAAATCAACGACAGTCGCTGAGGGTTATGTCGAGAACTCCATTGAAAATAAGACCAAAATTGCTAATCAGGTTTTAGTAGGTACCACTACTAGCGCAATCACAAAAACTGTAAATGTAAGCGAAAGTAATATTCCTTCTAATATTAATTTTGAAAATTGTACAAATGTAACATTTAATTTAAATGTCAATAAATAATTTCAATGTTATCTTTTTTTTTGCATGAAAAACGTTCTCCATAATGTAAACTCCCTTGGGAGCATTATACTCCCTTGGGAATAATCGACTGCTTCTGTTTTAATTTTGATGTCATAGAAACTGATTTCTACTTCTGACCGTGGAAAAAATCATTTAATATTTGAAAAATGCTATTTATTTCCGCTTTACGCAGTAGCGTAACATTTAATTTTTAGAGAAGGGTCTCGAAAATATAGTTTGCACGCCACTGGTTTTTTGTATTGGCGTGAAATCGCAGCAAATGATTACAAGTGGTAATGTTTGACCCAGCAGAAAACTTTTTAGGGACGCCTATGATACTCATTAAATTTTATTGCTAGGCGTTTTTTACATGTTCAACTGACTTCGGAAAGACTAATATACAAGTAACTATTAGAAATTTTCATTGTTGTTCCAAACTAGCACTATTCCGTGCCTGACCTACATCTGGACGCACATCTTCTTCCCTCGGCGGAATGTCGCCCTCTGCGCTCTGACCTCTCAATCCAATCTCCTGTCATAACATTATTCCAAGCCGGGGGAGATCCCAGCCGGCCACGGGCCTCATAAAGCCTCTGTTTTCCGAGTAGCGGTGTGCGGTGAACCCGGTGATCTTCCATTTGCATAAGTCGCAGGTAAGAATGGGGTTAGTGGATCGGGTTGGCGTGCCGCACCGCCAAGATTTGTCAGGCGTCTTGAGGGATCTCGCGGCTATACGTCAGCGGCTCCGTGAGGCGGCGACTCGCGCGACAGCCCATCCATCTCCGCAGGACGACGAACTGCACTATAAGGAAGTAAATCAGCATATTTGACGATAGCTGCTTCCGCCTGGTTCTGGTATGTGTAAAACTACAGGGTGTCCCGTAAAGTATGTTACAAACTTTGGGTGGTGATAGTACATAAAAAAATATGACTAAAAACTCTAATAAACATAACCTCTTAAACGCACCGTTTTGAAGTTATAGGCCTTAAAAGGTGCAACTACAAAAGTAGTTTTTGTGACGTAACTCTTTGTTGGAAAAAGAAAACATAATGAAATTTTCAGGGACTAGTCAGCTTTAGGAAGCCAATAAATAATGTGGATATTAATAAAATTGAGAAAGCGGAAGGGTGTTTTTTTATCACCCTGTATCCTATTTTTTGCCAAAAAAAATTTTTCTGCAAAGATACAGCAAATATCATAAGATTTTTAGAAAGACCATTGAATTTAGAAATTTTTTTGTCTCTTGCATTTTTTATGTAAAATGATTAGTTTTCTAATAAATTTACAAAATGCAAAGGGAGTTTACTCACCGCTAGGTGTTAAATTTGACGTATTCAAAAAGTAGGCGCCTGTCACTTTTAACATAGTTGACATTTGTTACCATATTTTAATCGTGTCTGTTGACGAATTATTAATTTGTGAGTACAATGGCGGATAACAATCGTTTTACTAATCAAGAATATGCCGAAATGCATTTTATTTATGGATTATGTAATGGAAATGCAACAGCTGCTCGAAGAACATACATAGAACGTTATCCGCAGAGACGTCAGCCGTCTACACAATTATTTACTCGGATTCACAGACGGATTATTGAAACTGGTAGTGTGGTACCCCGTTACATACATTGTGGTAGAATTGCTAGAAGACTACCCGCGCAAGATGAACAAATTTTGAGATCTTTTGAACAAAATCCGGGAGAAAGTGTGCGAAGGGCAGCTAATCAGTTACAGCTTTCCAGAATGTCAGTTTGGCGTGTTTTGAAGGAAAACGGCCTTTATGCCTACCATCTCCAAAAAGTGCAACATTTAATGCCTGAAGATCTTCCCCGACGCCTAGAATTCTGCCGAATAATACTTAACCATCACCAACATAATGTGGAATTTATTAGCTCCATTTTATTTACCGATGAAGCCACCTTTACACGAGATGGTTTACTGAACTTGCACAATGCACATGCATGGTCAGACGAAAATCCTCATGCTACCATTGATAGTCATCACCAACACCGATTCTCAGTCAACGTATGGGCTGGAATAATAGGTGACTATTTGCTCGGGCCTTTCTTTCTACCTCAAAGGCTTGATGCAGTAGAATATTTAAACTTCCTAGAAAACCATCTCCCTGAGTTAATGGAAAATGTTCCTTTAAATTTGAGACAATACATGTGGTACCTCCATGACGGGGCACCTGCGCATTTCAGTGTTCATGTTAGAGAGTATCTACATATGCGGTTTCCTAATCGATGGATTGGAAGAGGATATAATGCACCAATAGCCTGGCCACCGCGATCACCGGACTTGAATCCTGTCGATTTTTATCTTTGGGGACACGCGAAATCTCAAGTTTATGCAACCCCTGTTGATACAGAAGATCAACTTAGACTGCGAATTGTAGAAACCTTTAATTTAATAAGAAATAGTCTATTCATATTCCAAAGAGTCAGATTTAACTTTATAAAGAGACTGACAGCATGTATCGATGCAGAAGGAGGTCAATTTCAACATTTATTATAATAACATATTTTGTTTTAGTTCTGTTTTGGTTACTTAATTAAAAAAATTATTTTGGAAATTGATTGTATTCTTAAAAATTCACTAGGCTTAAGAAATGTATGTAAATAATTCGGAAGCACTCATCTCTCTGCATTTTGTAAATTTACTAGAAAACTAAACATTTTACATAAAAAACACAAGAGACAAAAAAATTTCTAAATTTAATGGTCTTTCTAAAAATCTTATGATACTTGCTGTACCTTTGCAGAAAAATTTTTTTTAGCAAAAAATAGGATACAGGGTGATAAAAAAACACCCTTCTGCTTTCTCGATTTTATTCATATCCGCATTATTTATTGATTTCCTAAAGCTGATTAGCCCCTGAAAATTTCATTAAGTTTTCTTTTTCCAACAAAGAGTTACGTCATAAAAACTACTTTTATAGTTGCACCTTTTAAGGCCTATAACTTCAAAACGGTGCGTTTAAGAGGTTATGTTTATTAGAGTTTTTAGTCATATTTTTTTATGTACTATCACCACCCAAAGTTTGTAACATACTTTACGGGACACCCTGTATACTTTGTTTTGAGTAATAAAAGCTTATTAGGGATAAAAAACATAAAAAAAACACACCGCAGAAATGAGATGATTCACAACCTACCCAGAAAACTTCGGGCGTCTTTCAAAATAGAATCGATACCATCAAAAAGTAAAATAAAATATTTACAAACCTCGAGAAAAACGTTTGACGTTGCCATATTTAAAAAAACCAAGAACCATGTAGGTCTCAGGAGATTTGATTTGATAAATTCCTATTTATTCAATATTACTGTGGTATTCATAGTACTCTTATTACTGTGTCTTATTATTTATATCAGTCTTTCTCGCCGTTCCATTCTCGTCCTCTTGCGTTCTCGATCCGCGTTTTCTGTGTTCAGTTCAGCTATCAAAAAGAAAAGCTATAGTGCTATTGAATGCAATGTGTGAAACTCGTTTTATTTTTAAAACATCCATAAGAGATACGTACTTCATCATCGTTGTGTGAAAAAGTTCTCCAGTCGTGTGTGTTAGTATACAGTATTTTCGTATGATATCGAGGATTGCCCAGTTTTTGGAATTTATACAACAGCCTGTTCGGGTTCGAGCCTTCAGGTGCAAAATTTTATGCTCGTTCCACTCTTAAGGCTATCATTGGTTCTTGTCAGTGGAAGACCTATGTTCTAGATTAGAGGCTTGTCAGCTGCTGTTGTTGTTGTGGGAAAAAAACCCTTAGTAAAAAGATGACCTTTTCTTCACTTGCCATTCATTCGGTGAATGACTATTGCACTATACAGAGTGTAACTTTGAGTGGAGGTCATATTTTCACAGAGGCTTCCTTTGACCTTTAAAAATATGTATCAATAGTTTATTTTTTCAAATCTTTTGAAAACTTTTTTTTTATGAAACTTCAAACTGCGCGCTTTAGTCGCAGAGCATGCACAATTGCGAACTGGGTTGTGCATTGTTATCAAATTTTATTTTTAAAGCAAAGGTTATTTAAAAGCAAAATTCACACATCACTCGCCATTAGGTTTGTCACGTTACTTCTGTTGAGTTGTGTTTACCACGAGCTCTACCATCCCTCAACTAAAGTTTTAAATAAGATTAACTATGAAATAGTATTTAACCAATAACCTAGCAGCAAGTTCAAGCAGTAATCAATAATGACAAATGAAATAAACAAAAATAAATAAATAATCTGTTAACTCACCTTATTTTTATAACATAACACTTAAGATTTTGTGGTAAATCTTCGAGTACTGGTACTAGGATCCTCTTCCACGGCGTTTAAAATTTCTGGTTCAGAGATCCCAAAGTCTCTTAAATGTTGAACCAATCTGACAAACATTTTCTTATTCGGTATTTATAAGTCGGCGTAATCTATTGATATCGTTTTCTTTGATCCTGGCAAAAAGTAAGCTCCAGCCACATCAACTCTTTGTTGATTCGTTTTTATATAATATACAAAAACTTAATAATTAAAACACAAAATTTTACTGTTCGTCACTGAACACTGCAATAAATAATTTTATAAGATAATACACTTACACCACACAAAGGCACTTATGTACAACGTTCCCCAAACCGATAAAGTCGAACGAAACAAAAAAGTAACCAAATGAAACAGTGCAGTTTTCGACCATTTTTGTATTACATCAGGTGCGAGGACAGTCGGCTTATCCGCCTTGAAAGGCATACCGCAACAGAACAGCGATTTTTTGGTGTTCGGCGTTTCGTCCACGTTAACATAAAAAATAAGGTGACTTTAAAATAATAAGTAATAATAGGTCCTTGTAATATTAAATTAATCTGTTTTTACAAAATTATTTTGAATTAGGAAAATATTTGCAATTAGTAACGTATCTCTATACTAATATTAGTTAATATTTAAGTAATAAATCATGTAAAATTTTTTGTTTTTTTTTTACAAACGATATACCTAATGTTTTGTTTTTAATGTTTGCTTCAATCACAGTGATACCAAAAAAATATGGTGATTTTAAAATAACACCTTGTTAAGTTAAGTATTTCTATACACGTTTTTGTTCGTTCGTGCTCCCCTTCTATTTGTCGCAGTTGTGGTCATTTCTGCCTCTTTGGAGCTTTACTGGTGGCTAGTGAGTCTTCAGGTGTTAGACCAGCTTGCAGCATACCTGCTCGAGGGTAGGAAGTTTTACTTCATCCTTGCTAGTGAGGACTACACTGCTTGCTCCTGAGCCAGACGTGACTCGATACAGCTTAGGTTCCAGTCAGCCACACCAACCAGAAACCGATAAGTTTGTTTTGAAGTATTTTTTTCAATTGAAGTATACTACTTCAATTCGGTTTTGCATGGTACAATTTCCTAGTGCCGGGGAAAGATTATAAGGAAGATATACTGCAAATTTCCCTGCATCTATAATATTAAATCAAAAGCGGCCTTAAAGCTGTCAGACGGGGGTAGGGTGAGGCGCAGAACCGTTTTCTTAAACATAAATCATCGTTATGTGACAGAGCGAAAACGAATTAAGTTGTTTTAGAAGAATTTACGGAAGCTGTAGCGAAAAAACTCGGTATCTAAGTGTAAAAATGATATTTTATGGGTGATACATTTATCATTATGCGGATCGAAATTGCATTTTGTTTACTGCACTTTTAAATAGTCGAATCCCATTGAACTTGAATATATTCGACCTACTGTTTTCAGTACACTATGATATAGTTTCTGTATTATAATAATGTAGTACCTACCTGTAATATATTTCCCCTGTTAACATAACCGTGGAGGTAAACAAGTTTTCCCAGTACATCAATCGCTTGGAAATTTCTGGGTCATACTGCACGAGCCCGAGCAAAATGGTTATTTCTGGCCCTTCCACAAATAGTGGAGAGGAAATTGAAATTTTCACAAAACAGAATGTATGAATGCGAAAGTCTATGCAAATATAAAACACAAAACCCGAGGCAAATAAATAACATTCAGACGATGTTTAAACCGAACATTATTATCTCTTTTGTCAGCGGATGCAGTTCACCACTGCATCTCTGTTTGTTCTATAGCGATTACATTATTTCCGTTTTTACTTTTTACCCCCGAACAAATCGAAACACCGGAGTAGGCT
This sequence comes from Anoplophora glabripennis, assembly GCF_000390285.2. Lineage (NCBI taxonomy): Eukaryota > Metazoa > Arthropoda > Insecta > Coleoptera > Cerambycidae > Anoplophora > Anoplophora glabripennis. Next base: position 1,150,248 of record NW_019416226.1, on the reverse strand, counting down.
ATGCATAAAACACCTGCGGTTGCTAGGTTACCGTGGCGCTGGTTTGATTTTTCTATTCATAATATAAAAAGGGGATCTTTATCGTGGCGACATACATTATAAGAAGGGGATAAAGTCAGACATTTTACTTCTAAACATTAAATAATCCTATACTCAGTATTTTAATTTAGATTTTTGAAATATTTATATAATAGTTATAGTTTGTTTCGGAATGGCATGGAGTAACCAATTAATATCTGAATCGACTATAACAGTACTATCATTAGTTTTCTTAATATTCATCGAATTTATGGGATTCCTTTCCTATTAACTTCATCTGCTTAAGTAGACCAAGAAATAAAGGTGAAAAATCATGGAGAGCTCGTAAAAATTACTGGGCGTGATTGTTTTTATCAACAAATAGGTAAAAAATTCGTCATTTTTCGTTCTACGCGTATTGTAAAAAAACTATTAATATTAACAAAAAAGTTCAACAGACGATTTGATCTAGAGAAACTCATCTTTAAAATGATACTTTATAAGTTAAAATTGCTATATAAACAAAAAAGTTATTGTAAAATTAAACGGAAAAAGTTTTTTTCTTTAATAATTGTTAATAACTTTTTAAATGATTAATAAAATCTTAACAAACTTTCCCAAAATGTGAGTTTTTATATCCTTAATAGATGTGCAAAAGATGGGCTCGATTTGCAAAATTCCATTTATTTATCCCATTTTTGCAAAAAAGGTCCATTTTCAAATGACTATTCCGGGGGCAGGGTTAATTTTTTTTTCAAAATTAGTTGTATATATTTGTTGCCAAATAGAAGGCACTTTTCTCCCTAATAAACCAATAAAATAACTCCGCGGTTTTTAACTTTTGAAAGAAGTTATATACACCATTCGAAAGCTCGTAAAAAAACCTACAAATTGAAAAAAAAAAACAATTTTCTACGACCAATAGGTTCGGAGTTAGCAACTTTTTTAAATCACAGAATAATTTGTTATAAACATGAAGACCTGAAAGTTTAACATTTTGTAAATGAAGGTTTTATTTTTTATGTTAATTTTAATTGAATTTGCCCATAATTAATCAATCCAGAACCCGTCAAAGTAAGGGCACGAGGCAGTAACCCTTCAGGGAGTGGTGGTGGGGGAATCTTCCTCTCAACCAGGAAAAAACTGTCAATGTCAAATTTGTAATATCTCAGCTTCTATGTAACGTAGAATCTTCTTTTTTTAATTTGGGATAGCTCGACGAAAAAATTACTTCTGGATTATTTCTACCCTTGTAAAACCACCCCCTACACCCCTAAAAATGATATTTTTAACGTTGTCTTGCTTCACCATAACATAAATGCTTCACCATAAATTAAAACGATATCCATCAACTCCGAGTTAAATATATACGTAAACCATTTTTGACACTTGAAAAACTAATGTAAACACTATCGCAACAACGATAATACTAAAATAGGATTTCAGTATTCGGAATCGCCTAGGGCCACGTGAACGAATGACGCTGAAGACTATAGTAGCCCAGCGATATAAAGGTTGAAAATACTACAACTTTTTTCTCAGAAGCTATAAGGATTTTACAAAAAATTTTTAACGATATTGTCTCCATTTTTCGTAACGCATCTATTCTGAAATTTTTCCCCATTTCGAAACAAAGCATAGTTGATACATTTTTAAATTACGGCCATTTTACACATTTAATCACAGCCTTTTAGAGGAAGGCACTAGCGAGATGTTTTCTTTTAATTTTCCCAACTAAAGAACTGTATAAGCGTCGACGTGAAATAACGGAAAGGAGCCCGAATATGATACTTTATCCTCTCGAACGGTAGAGACGCGATATGTGCCCGACTTCGACAATGTCGCGCCCTCCTCCGCTCGCCGATCGCTTTGATGAAGATGAATAGAAGACGTTCTATCTCTCATGACCAGCCCCGTGATGGAATAACTTAAAAAGTTTCCCATTCGAATTAGAAAACTTGAAATTTTATTCCGGGACATTCGTAAGAGCGCCCCGGGGATATTTGGGTTACGTAGAGGCATGGGCGGCGGCGAGGGGGCAGATCAGATAATGGAAAACGGTTATAAGTCAAAGATGGTGCTATTCGAAACACGCCAAAGTAGTCACCAAAGCAAAATTGAAAGGTTTTGGTATCAGATTTTTTTTAAATAATTTCTCCTAAAATAATTAATAAAAACGGAGTGCGGGAAAACGTACGGAATTTTGTGACGTCATACCACTCGGTGGAGACTAGCCCACATACTTGGCTAGCTCCCACATACATCATAATCTCCAGTAATGACGTAACTGAATGTTGACAAATAAGGAAACTTAAACTATACCATACACAAATAACTTGAGACAATAGCTAGAAGAGTATACATGGTGTTAGAAGTTTGACTGCCTTAATTTTAACAGACGATAGAATACATTAAAATAAATAAAAAAACCTTATACGACATGGATCCTAAACTCAACCATTTCCGAGAAAAAAATTATCAAAATCTCCAACTTAATGTATAAAAGTTCGATTAATTAATTGACATAAATGCGTTTACAGAATACCATAATGTTTATCACTATTTTGAACTTCTTTAAGCTTAATTATAAAAAATAATTAGCGTTGTAATAAATTTAAAATTCGATAAAATTCATATCGAGCAATGTGACAACGGCGCGACGGATATCTGGAATTGGACCGTGTCTGAGTGTTTTTTGCGTACCACTATTTCCTTTTCCTGAGGTGTTTTCCAGCTAGTGAGCGAAATTGGATTCGAAGGTGTCGTGCGTGCATCGAAAATGATGGTGGACATTTTGAGCATATGTTGTAGTTTTTTTTGTACGTTTAAAAATTTCTGAATTTTGGTAAGTACCTAAATTATTTTTTAAATTATTTGGATGACGTGAATCTTTGGGTACTTTAATTACATATTTTTTAAATTCATAATTTGATTAAAAGTTCCTGTTTTAAGATATTCATAATTACTAAAACTCGAGGTAAAATTTAAGCACAACACTATCTTCGTACTACAAAATCGACATTTTATTTTATTTATTTAAAAACTGGAAAACAATTGTCTTGAAATTTAGTAAATGTTTCACAATAATAGTTGTTTATTTTTTTGTTATTCCAGTACAAGTCTGCCGCGTGCACACGTGCTGCATCAGCTGTGTAGCGTTAAGTTAAGCGCTGTTGTCACGCAGTCAAAGTTCTTACATCCTGTAGAGCCATTGGGTCGAGCCAGTCGAGTGGAGTTATGTCACAAAAATGTTCTGTGAACGGCTTGGACTGTTTCAAATATTTTATGAATTAGAAATTATTTATCACAAGTTAGAAATTAAATATTACTGAAAAAAATTAACATTATTATACGGGGAAAAACTACTATTTATTTCTTTTCAATTAGTTAAGCTTATGTCACTTGATTAGTAATCGTAATTTTGCTTAAATCGATTAAATAAAACAATGCCGACATTAAAATAAACCCGGCGTCTCGCCCCCTTGGAAATTTCCGCGCCGACGCCCGTGTCCGGGAGGTAAATATGCGAAAGAGGAACTTGTTACCGAGCGAGACGAGTTTTTTAACTCCAAGCCCTTAATATATTATCACATGGAAACAATATCTCTCCTAAAAGGGAAACTTCTTGGAGAATTATGTGCCTGGAACGGTTGTTTAAAAGTTGGGGAAAAGGGAATTTTCAGCCCCTCGCGATTTCTATACGGGATAAATCAGCGTTTAAGTGATACATGGCGCGCATTCAATTGGATTGACGACGGTCAGATGTGTCTTATTTATACCGGATAGCCCCATTTTGACGCGCAACGGGGCGTATCACGTACAGATTTAGAGAATAATGAGGCTTTTTGTAGACGTATCCTGATTCGATAACGTTAAAATAAAATGTGTCAATTTCCAAGTTGGATTGAAATTAAAATTCAGGTAATTATTTTGTGGATAAACGCTCGAACACGTCGGTTAGTATTTTTAGTTGCATATTTTTGACATAAGAAAATTGTATACAGGGTGTCTCAAGAAGAACATATGCAGTCATTATTGATTTTTTTTTAATGGAACACACTGTACATTTTTGAATTGTACGGTAAATTCTGAACACTTTTTATATAACATACTATATCTCTAAAATTAGTGGTTTTCGTAATAATGAGGTTTGAAATGTGATGAATGGAAAAAATAATGTATAATCATAAAACATTATTTAAATAACAATTGCTTTATAATAAATGTTCAATGATTTGTCCGTTTACTTCAATGCATTTTTGTAGTCGAAGGGTTGTTTCCCGTTGAACGTTTTCAATTACCTCTGCTGGAATAAGCCTTATTTCCTAGCGTATTTTCTGTTTCAGGTCATCAAGATTATTTGGTCTATTCACATAAACTTTAGATTTTAAATAACCCCATAAGAAGAAATCTAAAGGGGGTTAAATCCGATGACCTCTGTGTCCAATCCATTTATTAGGGAAAGTTAAGTCAAGAAATTGTCGAAGAGCAATTGCAAAATGAGGAGGTACCCCATCGTGTTGGAACCATATTGTGAGGAATATCTGGATCTTGTGGATTAGGAAACACAACAGCTAAAGCGGGGATGAGTTCAAACTGAAGAAAGTCAAAGTAGCGTACTCCATTTCAATTTTCTTCAAAAAAATAAAGTCCAAGAAATCGGTTTTCGACAATACATGCCAAACATCTATTTTTTGACGAGGTTGTGTGTGACAGACTTGTGTCCAACGAGGATTTTCAGTTGCCCAGTACCTGCAGTTTTGTCTGTTTACGTGTCTATTTAAAGCAAAAGTAACCTCATCAGAAAAAGTAATCTTTTGGGCGAAATCTAAGTTTTCATTATTCATCTCAATTATCTGCTCACAAAACTGCGTTCTTCGGTCAAAAGCATCTTTTAATAGTTCATGTATCAATTGAACCTTATAAGGATGGTATTTATTTTTTCGGAGTATTTGTGACATATCCCGATGACAAATTACAATTCCTGGAGATTGTCCTAACGGCTACAAGGGGATTATTACAGTTTCTAGTAGAACGACTGGTTTAGAAACTTCTGATATTTCTGTTGGTCTTCCCTTAGGTAAATTTCTAACATGGCTTGGCCATGCTCAACTAATTTCAATTCAATTTCGCTTCAATAGGTTCTTTCTCCGATAAATGCATTTTTAAAATAAAACGTAAAGCTGACAAAATGACTGAAAAACTAAACGCCGCCGGTGATAGTTTGGTTTTTATTGTCACAAAATTGTCAAGGAATGAAAAACTATTAATGCGAAGAAAATTGTCTTGTTTAAGATAAAATTTGGCATAGCAGGTTGTTATTGTTGGCTTTTTAAAAAATGTTCAAAGTTGTTCAATTTAGACATTTTATTTAATTACTTGTGTCTATTTCAAAATATCAATTTTCAAACGACATTATTACGAAAACCGCTGATTTTAGAGATATGGTATGTTAAAAAAAAAGTGTTCAGAATTTACCGTACAATTCAAAATGACATAATATACAGGATGTTCCATAAAAAAAATCAATGATGATGAGATGTCAAAAATCCGCAACTAAAAATATTAATCAACGTATCTGAGCGTTTTTCCATAAAATAATTAGCAGTAATGAAATTTTTAAATTAAGATTACCCGAATATCTCTGCATTAATGGACATAAAATATCTTTACTGGCAAGCCTAACTCCATTAAAATCATCAAATTTTATTCATCATTAAAATCAATCATCTAAGTAAAAGCTTCATTTCTATGATGGCTTTACAATCTTGCTACCATGAAGATACTGGAAACAATGACAATTGCTTCGAAAGTAGATGTGTAGAATCATTCGCTTCTCGGTTTGACCTTGAAATGACCTTTAATCTGACGTGACAAGGTCAAACAGACCTCGGCTTCGGACTCAACGACCCAAAAAACATATAATAACCATGGTTGCCTCTACCATAGGGGATTTTTCTCGGTTTGACATTGGAATGACCTTTAACCTGACCTGACAAGGTCAAACGGACCTCGGATTCGGACTCAGCAACCCCGGAAACATAAGCATATTGTGGTCTAGTCCGATGCATAGATTTTTTTTTGTGGGGCTGTGTTATCAAAGGAGAATAATTTCCCAAATAGTCTAGCAGTCAGATAGGGTTCCGTGGCCAATCAGAGAGCCACGGCTGCAAACAACTTAATTTTAAGTTTTTTATCTCTTGAATCCAAAATACTTGGTCGCACTGAACTCAGAGAGTGGTCAGTTTAATTGTTATTAACAAATTAAATGTTTAAATGACTGTAAAAAGTTTATTTTTATAGCTACTACAATTTTTTATGCGCTAATAGTTACGTTTTACATAACCAACATATTACATAATTACTTATGTAAATCTTATAAATGTCAGTAATTAAACCAATTGTTAATGGTTAATTTTTATTATTTAATCTTTGTGACTTTTTAATACTAAAAGTTTATAACACGTCGCGCTCTTGCACTCTGAGCTTTCGATCGACCGCGCGTATCTTCACGGATTTTGATAAAGAAAAATTAATAACTATAAGGCACGAAATGATTATTAGGATGCGAGGAACAATATCCGGTAACTTTTTTGGCTTTTCATCAAAATTGAACAATAAAAAAAGCCTTATAAACAAATAAAACCAGCAATTTCGTTGAAATTTCACAACTTTCTAAGCTGCCATTAAATGTTAAATAAATAAATTAATAAATGAAACTTACCATCTTGTAAAATAAAGTTCAAGCTTTAAAATGAGATATCGTGCGTCTCAATCCGTCCAATAGAACCTGAGATATGGTAAAATTGGTGCGCAAAGAGACGAAAAATGTAAGATATTTACACTAAATTTGTAATAACTTTGGTTAAAGTTTTTTTTTGTTAATTTTCAAAGAAATATGTGTTGGTTATGAGAAAAACGCATAAAAAATGTACTAGCTATAAAAATAAAAATCTTTAAGAATAAGTTATTTGCAGCCGTGGCACTCTGATTGGTCACGGAACCCTATCTGGCGCCTAGACTAATAACTTTGCACTCAGTATTTCATTTTTAAACACTTTGCGTAATATTTTATACTGTGACATTTTACTTAAAAATAAGATTTTTCTAAGTTTCCAAGGCATACCTGTTGATTTGATATAAAGGCACATTGTGTTTCACAAACCAGCAGAGCTAGATAACAGTAGATCATTTTTCAACAACATGTTGTATCTGGTATGAGAAATAAGACATTTCACTCAACCGAAGAATAAAAAATATATAGAGTTTGCAATAGTTTTCTCGATCGACAAATTGACTTAAAATCGCCTAAGGCATCAACGCGAATCTGGCAGCGCTAAGAACTCGAACGGATTTTCATTTAAGCCCATCTATTACTAAAACATTTAACAGCTCTCGGTATTTCCGAAATGAAAAGTACTTCTCGGCTTGTTCAACCTGGCTAATAGAGTTCGAAAGGCACTCCGCTCCGGTATTATTAGTTAAGAGGCGTTTACACAGCCTCGCGCCGCCAGGAGCAATATTATTCTAGCATTTTATGTATAAACACCGTTATTGACCCTGGTTTTACGCCACCCCCCGGCCCGTTCAGACTTCGCGTTTAAGCTCTCGGTATTAGTTAGGTACGGAGAGAACGGAAGCAATTTGCCCGTTCAGAATTGCGCTCGAGGCTCGATTGGATGCGTTTCCGATTGACGATGAATTCATAACAAGTTCTTCTTCTGTAGAGGTGTTGAATATGTGGTATTGTAGATGTTAGTAATTAAGGCATCTAGGGTGTTATATGGATAATAATACGCCAAGGGCATTATTATCCTATAACACCCGTGCTGCCTTCAACGTGTCATGTCCTACTACTCCAGTCGAGTTAGAGTGTGAACATAAAATAATTATTAGTCGATATTTTATTGCATTTTATGACGGAGAAGGGTATGTAGAATGATAATATCTTAAACGTAATTCGAAAGAACTGACGCTAAGTTGGTAAACTGCAAATAAATTCTTTAACTTTTATTTTTGGAAAGTTTTACATTGATAGTTTATGTAATAAACGCGCTAGCAGCAGTAAATAACGCTAATGAAAGGCCTTCAAGGCAGTGGCGGCTCGCTAGGTGACGCAAGTGATGCACCGCTTCACCTAAACCTAACCTAACCTAAAATTTCCGTTTGGTTGTGCAATTTAAAATTATTTTTAATTTTATATAAATTTTATCATTTAGGTATAATTCTATATTGAAAATGTGTTGTGTTTGTTTGTTTAATACGCAGAATTAAACATAATAGTTGCGCGGTGAACGCCTTCTAAAAAACCATTGCGTTCGTTGAGCGCGAACATCAACTTCGTACCATCATACAACGTATAGCATAAGCAAGTGACGCGGATCGAAATTAATCTGTATTCCGCTTCTCTTCGTAGCGTTGTTTACGGTGGTTGTCATGACAACGAGGCGGCCAACACGGGAGTAAATTACGGCGTGGGGGAACGAGTGACGCGGAAATAGAAGCAGCATTGTCGTCGCTCGACGCCCATCGCCTGCCTTTAAACAGTTAAATAAAAGATCTTTGTTAATATTTATTTTGTTTTGTATAGTAATTGTAGAAATGTTTCCTATGTATTTTATTGGAAACGCCATTTTCCAGATGGAAAATTGACGACAAAAAGGATTTTTTAAATTGCGAGAGACCTGTGACTTATTCTCTCGACACAGAAAAAAAGGGGAAGTCAAAAGACAATGTGTACGTTCGGAAGTTTCGGAACGAATGGTAGGTATTCGAAGTATAAGTGGTTGTGTTTATTTAAAAAAAACTTTTCTAATTCCGTGTTTAATTGTGAGTGGTAAAATCGGGCGTGTGGAATAAGGAGGGATTTAACAATTCTGGGAACGTCACGCGAGGCTGTCGTAACCACGAAGCTTCTTTGGAACATACATACATATACAGTGTGCGTTAATGTTCGTAAGCTGAACTAATATTTCTATTTTTTATAAAATCTAAATAAAAATCTTTCTTGCGAACGTCAGTTTTTCGTTAATATTGCAAATGCAAAATTTCCAGATTTATTTAAAGCCGTTTGATCTTGAAAATTTAAAAATTTTCGCCTGCCGCGCTTTTTTTTCATTTTAATCAATAAATTAATATGCTTTACCTATTTTCAAGGTCACGAGCCGCTACTGCTGCACGTGGGAGGAGGCTCGGACGCGCGCATGCGCGTGAACGTCGCTTTCGGTGGCGCGCGAGATTTTTTACTTGAATGCTTCAAATTCGGTTCATTTTCCCGATAGGTTGTCTAGATTTTCATGGGCACTAAAGAGTGAAAAACACGCAATTTTGACACTTATTTTTGCAATTTGCCAACTTAGCATTGCTTCTTTCGAGTTACTTTTTTGATATTATTATTCTACATACTCTTCCCCATCATAAAGTGCAAAAAAGTGTCTACTAATATTTTTTTCAAATGTTCAGGGTTTATGATCTAATTCAACTGAAGTATACTAGTATATTATTTTATTCGTTTTTTTTACATAGAGTTGATACGTTTGTTTGAGATTGTATTGACGTTTATAAATGTTCGTTATAATTTCTACAGAGGCTTCATAAATGATTACAAGTCACTTTTGTTTGCAATTTGGACATTAATTTCACAAGTTATTTATGAAAAGTTACTCTAAAAACCCTGTACGAAAGAGTGTTGCAACTGCAAAAGCGAAATTTTCATGAAAAACAAATAGCATGAAGAACATTTTTTAAAAATGCAGCCCATTCGGTTTTGTCGCTGAAAGAGTGACCACAAAATACTTGTGATTTTCTGTGAGAATTTAAAAAAATACATAAAAATATGTTTTTGGTCGCAAATTACTTAAAAAAAACTTAAACTTAAAAAACTGAAATGAGCACAGCTTTTAGTATTTTGAAAATTTAAAAAATCACCCCTACTTAGGGGTTGAAAATATGCCAAAAATTCAGAATTTGAATATTACCAATTGATATAAAAACTATTAGCATGTGAATTATCTTAACATATTTTTTTTTTGGAATATTTACAATTATTTCTGATATTCTCTATTTTTGGGGATGATTCCACCCCCTGAGCGTGCTTAAGGGTGCGTTTTCTAATTCAAGAAGCTTATTTCAGTCGTGAGAATAAATCTTTCTTTGTTTCAAGAATCATTCGATAGGAAAATCCACATGCTAATAGTTTTTATATTTATTGGTAATATTCAATTCTTCATTTTGGGCGTCTTTTAAACCCTTAAATAGTGGTGATTTTTGAAAGATTTCAAAAAACTAAAAGCTATGCTCATCTTAATTTTTTACGACGAGTAATTTGAGACCAAAAACATATTTTTATCTATTTTCTTTAGTTCTCTGCGAATTGTGGAAAAACGGGCGATTTTTGCGGTCACTCTTTCCCGGACTAACTTTTGTACTGAGTTTTTACCAGATATTGGAATAAAATATTTATTTCTGAATTAAAAAGCATTTTCATTGATTAATGCAAGGCTTATCTATGCGTTCGATAAAAAGGTTTCGCACAGAGATCGAAACAATGCCAGGAATCTAATAAAAAAACCGAATTGTTACAAATAAAAAAAAAATATGGCCGCTCGTAAATGCAGCTGCAGTTTTTCCAATTATGAACGATATGTTATGAAAATTGAATGCATTTTCTGTAGCAAATACTTTGCTATTAGTAGCAACAGAACATTTTTTTGCCATCCGGTATAAACGTCCACAAACCGTTATCTGCTAGTATTAATAATCCTTTCTTCGAAATTAACGACTCCAACACATCCTAGTTTATCCGCTGTAATTATAACAGGAAAACGTTCCTTGCTGTCTCTACCCAGCCATCAAGTGCAGGAAGCGAACTAGTCCGCAATAAATTTCTGGGCTTATAAAGTTTATTACGTAAGGATTTATGTTAAACCGTAAAACATTTAATTTTAAGGAATGCCAGATTAACGATTGGGGTGTTTAATGTCACATATAACGAACGTCCCCCGGCGAATTTCGTCACGAAAGAAAAGTTATTCCCGCCTTCCAGCCGGGTATTTCCCGCATTTTGCAGAGAATTTGAATAGGGGCGATAAATTGAAAAGGTCGCATAAAATCTAGGAAAGCTAGGTGAAAGGTTAATACTGCTTTTCAACTTTAATTAAATAAATATTTCCCCTTTGCCTACATATGTTTAGTATATTTGTTTCAGTTGACGCTTTCTAATTAGGCTGAAGAAAATTAATGAAGTTAGAATATTGACTAATTTTAAATTTAGCGCCAAAAATTACGTAAATGACTGCGTTGTGCAAAAACAGTTTTATCTCATTTACAGAAATAATCGATTCGTTGCTGCCGAAACGACTCAAAGTTCCAGAACAGGGTTTCTCAAACTTTTTGAGTGACGAAGCCCTTTAGAAGCATTTTGGCACAGAGGTAGAGTTCCAAGTTTAGGTGTTTAGGTAGTAAAAACCAATTGTTTTTAGGTTTAATAAATGACAGTTATTTATTTATCTATTTGAAAATAACGACAATTCAGAAACAAAGAACATAAACAAATAATACAAACTTATAATAAAAAAACTAAAATAATATTACAAAAAATAAGTATGTAGTACTTAATGTTAATCAGTGGCTTCCGCAGAGATAAGTGGTAGAAAAAGGAAGTAAAACAAGAACAGCTTTTTTTAATAAGTTGGGATATTCTTCAGTTATGTTTAGCCAAAAATAACTTAATGACTCTTCCTTAATTTGTAACAATAGCCGGGATTCGTGATAGATTATTTGTTGGTTCTCGAAACGGGTCAACTCAGTCAACAATAATTATTGAAAACTTAAGGGTTTTCAAGTGGTTTAGCGTCGCCATAAAGTCGTTGAGAAACTGGTGCCTCTTGTCACCGGGAGTAATAAATTTGCAAAGCTCGACCATCGCAATTCTTCGGAGAAGACCTCATGAAATCTAGTAATGATTTTGAACAAGTAGACTTAGATCGGTTTAGCCCATGGTAAAGAAAAAATCGATATTTCTAATAACGCGCGAAATACATTGGAAAAGACGTAGGAATTCCAAGATATTTAATTAAGTTGTTAGAATGTTGTGAGGAAAATAATAATAGATCAAACAGCTGGTTTTTAGGCGGATTTTCTAAGCTACCAACTTCCCATGGAACACTGTTTGGAAAACCCTGCTCTAGAATTTCCTACATACAGGGTGTCCCAAATTTTAATCAGGAAGATTCAAGAATCCGCAGAAGTAAAATTCCTCATCATTTTTTAAATACAGGGCGTTAAAATTTCCAAAAAAAAGTTACATTTCCAAATATTTTGTGAACAAATACAGACATTGAAGCAAAATAAGTCCAAGTACATTTGAAATAGATTACAGCGTTACAAATAAAAAGTGGTCTAGGGCGTGAACCAGACCAGTGTATCAGTAAGGTATTATGCCGGGTTTGGGTCTGCTCCCTCCACATTCACCCTTGAAATAACCTTTTTCATTTTTTTTCCCGATATTTAACATTTTTTGATAAAAACCTTTCGAAAGGAAAGCAAAAATTTTGTAAAATTTGTTCCCGCTGTACTACTTATAATAAAAATCAACGACAAAAATCAGCGATAAAAATTTCTTGCTCTCAAGCTTCAATTTGCTTTTTGTTATTGTTCTACGACCATTTTTTACCAAGTTACAGACTTTTGAGAATCACCCAAAATTTAGGATTTTTTTGTATTCTTTAATTTTTGTGACTAGTGTATATAAGCTAGGTGCTAACGGGTGCTATGACGTCACAACGTGGCTCCATGCGTTTTCCCGCTCTCAATGTTCATTAATTATTTTGAGGGATAAACTACTGAAAACAAATTTTGCTTTCTTGCATAGCATCTAACTACGATGAGTACGTTCTGAAAATGAATAAAAAAATATGCTAAATGAGCCCAGTCGATTAAGTCAAATTATACACTTGTGTCGATTTAAAAAGTCGCCCTGTATAATCCGCAGCGTATTAGGCTCGCAATGAACTCGATCGATGTTAAATACTCTCGTCCCCAGATTGAAATCCGTCCATTAATCCCGAATAATCGCGGCGGCCCGGAAGGCCATCCAACAAGTCTGGCGCTGGCTCCCGGGACGCCGCTGACGCTGGGCGTCGCCCGCGCGTCAACGCCGCCCAGTCCGACTGCCGCGTCGGGTGCAATCTGCATTGCAAAGTGAAAACACTGGGGCCACCTCGTAACACGGCACGTTCGCTCTAATAATATGCGCCGGCTTCTCGGGATCAGCGATTGAGTGGATAGCTGGAGCCGGCGTTAGGCGATCCGTACACGGTCGGTGTCGAAGGACATGCATAGAGAATTAGTTAGGACTGTCGCATGTCGCGGTTATAACTGCGGGACAAACTGGGCCTTAATGAAAATTCTTGTGTCACTATAAACTTGTGGAGGCGGGCGACAGGTAAATCGCCAACTCGATACAGCGCATCATAAGGCCCTTAAACTGATTACACAGGGCAACAATTTTCATACCCAAAAACCAGACCTCACTTGCCCGAAGGTTTTTGGTGCGTAGAATCCGAATCAGGCGTCAGAATTGCTCCTATACGTCACGTTTCCGAGATATCCTAACCTAAAAGTGCAAAAACACGTATTTTTGCTATATTTGAGCTTACATCACAGGGGCTTAATTTTTGAAAACAGGAGAATTAGTTCATTAGAGAAAATTACGTCATTTTCTCTTGACACACAGAGATAATGTGATTTTTGAAATTTTCTTGTGGAATATTTTCTCTAGATATCAAGAGAAATAATTCCACAGGGTTTTGTCGGGAGAATTGGCGTTTTCTCCGAATAGTTTGAATCCGAATGTCATCTCATGCTCATGCGCGTTACTTCATTCATTCGCTGTTCGAAGGTGCGTAATCATTTGAAATTTTTAATAGATCCAAATAATTTATTATTAAATCTAAATATAATGAATAATTTGCAAGCTGCAGAAAATGTAAACCATCAGCAATATCTGACCGCTGTTCTTGGGCCTTTTTCTGAGTAAAAGTAGAAGAAAACTTTGATTTTAAAAAGTTCTTCGTTGTTTCTATTTCTAAGCATATTAATTTCTTTTTTGCGCTTTCGACGTGAACGAACGCTTCATCATAATTATAATAATATTAAATTTTTTGTGTTTTCAAATATACATCTATTCAAATTGAAGTTATATTAAATTATTACGAATATCATGGTCATGGAGATATCTAGTATCCCTGACGAATATAATGACACTTACAAAACAAACTTCAAAATCAAATCAAGTGACTAAACATCAGGGTCGCCAATAATGACACTGAAATATTGAAGAAAACTCTGCCCGCTGATTGGTCAGTTGCAAATATATCCTCGACATACGGCATAAATTAAATTCTCTAGAGAATTGCATTCCTTCAACGTTCAAAAATAAGTATTTAAGTTTTTAAGAGAAATTTGTCAGGTGAATTTTTTCTCTGGAGAATCTGTTCTCCTGTTTTCAAAAATCAAGCCCCAGAGCGATTTTTTTTTCTAAAAACGAATCATGCCCGTTAAAACTACTGCTCTTACTCTTCAAAACGATTTTTTCAGATTTGAAAATTCGCGGAGATATCATTGAATGAAGTTAGGTACTTTAGCGTTTTTATGTGGTTCTTCAGAAAGTGGGAGTAATATATTTACATGTTTTTTGGATAGCCCAATCCGAATCTGACCTCCAAAGTATTCTATCATTTTAGGATTCTGAGATTTCTTAACCTAAAACTACAAAATCAACGATTTTAGGATGAACTATCGGTATTAACCAGACAGGCTGATTTTGCAGTTTTAGGTTAGGAAATCTCAGGATCCTAAAGTGATAGAATAATTTGGAGGTCAGATTCGGATTGAGCGACCCTAAAACATGTAAATATCCGCTTCCTGAAGAACTTTTTTCGATTTTAGTAGGTACTACTGTTATGAAAACGCTAAAGTATCTAACTTCATTCAATGATATCTGTGCGAATAAAAAAGATTTTTCAAATCTGAAAAAAGCGTTTTGAAGGGTAAGAGCGGTAGTTTTAGAGGGCATGATTCGCTTTTAGAGAAAAAAAAAATTCGCTCTGTGTTTTTTGCATTTTTAGGTTAGGACATCTCGGAAACGTGACGTATAGCAGCAATTCTGACATCGGATTCGGATTCTACCCACCAAAAACCTTCGGGCAAGTGAGGTCTGGTTTTTGGATGTGACCTTTCGTAAAATTTTGTTGCCCTTGGGTTATTCGTTCATGTAATGATGAATCCTTCCGAAAACAAAGTGGCATCTAGAATTAAGTAGAAGTAGAAGTATAATTTTAAAAAGCAATATAATTGAATACATAAAAATCCTCTGCAATAAAGACTATTAACGTTAAAATAGGAAAGCTATAATTCTTGAAGTGCATCACGAGAAGGATAAACTTCGTAATTAATGAAATGTGTAGTTCACGCTTCACAGTTTTTTAGACTCTTTACTTTCTAAAAGTGCCCTGTTGGAATATTTTGCGTTCCCAATAAAATTTATTCGCTAATACATGAACTTACCTTAAGGCATTCGATTGCATTAACCATCAAAGATTGATTTTTAAAATAGGTTCTTATGGTATAAGGTAGTATAAAATTCCCTTGATCAGTTTCAATATGTTGCTATAAAACCTAGCTACTCGTGCACTACTCTATAAATATAACTGTACCACAAGGTTCAATTCTAGGCCCAGTGCGTTTCTTAATTTATATAAATGACTTAGACGCAGGTTTATTAAATACAGGTTTTATTATCTACAGTGTGTACAGATTTGATCCGGAACACCAGTGTAAAATTTTACGTATAGGATATATTTCTAAGGAGATAATGTTATCTCGTGGCAAGCTATGATTTTTTTAATAATGATGTTTTTGGAAAATCGTATTAGGGATTTTTTTTAATTAGAAATTTGACAATATTACGTTATTCAGCACCATTCCAAATACCCAAAATTTCATAGATTTATGTCGTTGCATGTTTTTTTTTATAGAGCCTCAAAGTCCCAAAAACTGAAAATTCTTATTTTAGGTTGAAAATGTAGGGGGCTTTTAGAAATGAGTAAAAAAGTAAAATACAATTTAAAAAGGTTGAAATATCATGTTAAGAAAGAGAAAACAATATGAGTACCTATCATTACATTTTAAAATTAGGTTATTTCTCCATGACAATATTTAGAACTCGGAATGAAATTTATTTCTTCTTGTTTCATCAGGGTTGATGTGAAAAACAAATAATACTGTGAAATGTCAAATCATGACATCTATTAGAACGCTTTAATTACGACTTCGTTAAGAGAAATATTTTGCTAGTAAAATAAAAATGATGTTTCAATCCTTTTAAATTGTATTTTATTGTTTTTACTCATTTCTAAAAGCCCCTATATTTTCAAACTAAAATAAGAATTTTCAGTCTTTGGGACTTTGAGGCTCTATAAAAAAACATGCAACGACATAAATTAATGAAATTTTGGGTATTTGGATTTTAAATGGTGCTGAATATCGCAGTGTTGTCAAATTTCTAATAAAAAAATCCCTAGTACGATTTTCCAAAAACATCATTATTAAAAAAATCATAGCAAGTCACGAGATAATCTTATCTCCTTAGCAATATGTACCATACGCGTGTTTATGAACTCCCTACTCTAAAAAAAATTGACAATAAAATCGCCCCACCCTGTAAAATTCTACACTGGTATTCCGGATCAAATCTGTACACACTGCATGCTGATGACGCTTCCAATTAATTTGCGCTCTAAAGACATGGATTTAGAAACAAATTGTAACATTTTATTGGATTTTTTATAGAAAAACATGTCCCTACTAGGAAAATGTGTTTTTTTATTATCTGTAGTTTGCAATTATGTTAAAACATGTGGTGTAGAAGCTATAACCGTGAATAGATATTGCCTTATGGCTGGCCCTACTAGGAAAATGTGTTTTTTTTATTATCTGTAGTTTGCAATTATGTTAAAACATGTGGTGTAGAAGCTATAACCGCGAATAGCCTTACGGCCGTCACGTGTGCGGTAGCTTTATTCGATTGACGTATGTATGAGGACTTTATGGAATAGAGACGTTATACAGGTCAAAAAAGGTGAAATTGTAGTAGCTCACACCGCCCACTTTTACATAATCAGGTACTGATAAAAATGTAGACCCAGAACGCAAAAGCTAAAGAAATTGTACCTATAGATTTATTATTATCCTACAATATTTTTTTCTTACAGTTATAAATACCTGTTTTCAAGATTTCCATCCAGGCATTTGTTTTTTTCCGGTTTCGTTTGGAACTACCTTAGTTTCATTGGCTATTTATTTTTTTCCGTACCTGCAACAATAGGAAAAGTTATTAGCACAAGAACATAACATTTAGAAGAAACAAGTAATGATTAGGCTTAGTGCACGTGCAGAGTCTAGCAGAGCCGGCACGGGGGTCGGTGACCTTCACAGCTGACTCGCGTTTTGAACTGTTCAGTTATTTACGGAACCTAGTAGTAGTTGGTGTCGCGTCGATACCTTTTTTACGTCTGTTGTACATTGTATTCGCTGTATGTTTTTAAATAACTATTTACAAATAAAAAAAACATAAAACACACCACAGAAATGAGACTGAAAGAGAAAAATAGTTACATAATTTACATTAACAACTATTAGTTGCAGGGAAAAGTGAAAGAAATAGACGGGAATTATTTCAAATGTGGTTGACAGTGATCCCGAAGGTTACAGAGACATACGTATTAAAGAAAATGACCTGTTTTGTACTGTGTGTGAACGCATTATAAATTCTTGTTACAAAACTAAAATGACAAGACATTTGAAGAGCCTCGTTCAGCACTGAAGACTCTATATTTTACTAAGAACTTACAGACGCCTTTCTTTCACGCTATATTCCATTAAATAAACTAGAGAACCACAAGTTCCGTAATTCTGTAAATTGGAATCACTCTAAATGAACAATTTGATATAATGGATGATGTACAAAAAAATATATACGAAGCCCTGTCAGTAGTACGATAAAAGAGAAAATGCAAAGGGTGTTGGAAAAAAATACAGGATACACCATTTTGGAAAACATATGTAAGGTTTTATCTGGTAGATATCAGGAGTTACCAGCAAATATATATACACTGTATATATATATATATATATATATTGTGTATATTGTGTATATACACAATATATACACTGTCTGCTGTCAACAGTAGGCGTTGAACGGTCATTTTCGCTACACAAGTTAATACTAAGTGGTAAACGTCGCCGTTTCACTAAAGAAAACTTAAAAAAGCACGTAGTAATATGTTTTAACTCCTTCCTATATGCCACGGAAGCCTTGTCTCAACACTAAGGTTTATCGGGTAAGTGGTCTCATTTAAATTTATATAGGTATTTTATCCTCTACTTAACCTTGCTTTTTGGTAATATTACTATGTTGCGACATATTTTCTGTAAACATATTAATACTTTTAGTCGTAATCTGGATACGGTCCTGTTAAACTCCCCGCCGCACTAAGCCTAGTAATGATTTGAATTTCTTTTAAAATACTTTGTAACGTGATGAAAGCAAAAAATGATTGTTCAATAGGGTGCAACTCAAATAAAGTAGAACGAATACTACTTTATCGTGTTATACGTACGTTTTGTAGAAAAAAAGCGCCGCCGCGTTTTGTTTGTTTCAACGAGGTCGCCCTGCATGGAAAGCAATACAGTTGTATTTTATTTGCCACACACATTAATCTCACCCACTGTTTCCATTTGAAAATATTGAAATGTCCTCAACAGCAAGCAAATATTAACGACACTATGATTTATTCGCTCCACACAATCTACTATAAATAACTCAGAAACAGTAGTGCGAAGCAATTTTAATTTTCCATTTCTAAAGCTAGTTCCTCGAATCTTAAGATCTCATTCTACTTTTCTTTTGTTCAAATAGTTTTCTTTAAAGCTCCCAGTGAAATACTTGATCAAGATTATGCTAAAAGAACCGATTTTAATAATGTTTTCATAGACCAGGGCGAATTTGTTTTGAGGTGGATGTGAGAGGGGGCAAGCAAAATTTTTCTGAATTACCTTCAGTACAACTCTAATAATAAAGGTGTAGATCCCTAGATCTGGACGAGGTCCGAACATTCTCAAAATTGCAAAAATATTTTAAAAATTTAAAAAAAATACCTATTTTAGATAATTTTACTTATATCTTGGAACCTATGCATTTTGGAAGAATATTGAATACGAAAAAAGTTTTAGAATTGAATTTTGCACAATATACTGCAAGTTAAAAATATTTAAATTTATTATCAATGTTGCAAAATAGCAATAATTGATAATAATCAAGTTTTTTTGGATAATTATTTTAAAATATTTTAATTGCTCCGAGGGCATTCTAATTTTGGTAAAAAAAACTTTAGAGTATAATAAAACTACATATCTAATTTCATTAAAATCGGTTCTATAATTTTCGCAAAATAATTTTTTGAAAAAAATTTTGAAACATTTTTTTCGAATTTTCAAAATGTTGCACAGCCTCAAATAAAGCATCTACATACTTGAAAATTTTTTCACTTAGAAAAGATTGCTCAACCGTCCAAATGGTTTTTGAAAAATTGAAATCGGTTGATTAGGACGGCCATAGGAAATTTTTAAAGTTAACACTTTTTTTATTTTTAAACAATTAGATTACATTTATCAATTTGCAATTTAGTTTTTTTCAAACATTACAATTTTAAAATACTATTTTTTCTTAATTTTATCTGTATTTAACAAAAAAATTAATTTCCAAATAAAAAATTTCTTTTTTTAATTTGTTTAAACAAAAATTATTTAAGTAATTGTAATAATTATAACTAAATACATTCATATTCAGAGTGTTGAAATATATACGCAAACAAACTTTTTCATTGAAAAAATGCAATAGCATAGGGTAAAATATACAGTGTATTTAATGCATAAATAATACATTTTGTTTATAACAAAATATGTGCAAATTAGACAGTTGAAGAATTAAGATATTTGAATTCCTTGGCTCGCGAGACATCGGAATAAAAAAAAGATCGAAATTGGTCCACTAGAAGCCGAGATAATGCAATTTTTTTCGTACCTTCGCATTTTGAACCTCCGAATTAAGTCTCGGAGCGAAAGCCCCCTCCCCCACTTTTCGTGTTTTGAGTCATTTTTCGCGCCTGCGAGCGACAGATTTTCCGCCGATTTATCTATGTTGACGATAACTTATAGATATGAAAATTTTTTCCAGCTTAGAACTCGGAAAAACGAAGGCTCTGGATCAAAGATTATTGCTAAATTGTTTATAAATTAACAGTAAATGCCGATAAACTTTGACCGCTTATATCTCGAGAACCAATAAACGGAATTCATAAAAAAAGAGTTTTAACTTTAAAAATTTACTGTGGTCGTCCTAATCAACCGATTTCAATTTTTCAAAAACCATTTGAAAGGTTGAGCGGTCTTTTCTAAGTGAAAAAATTTTCAAGAATCTAGATGCTTTATTTGAGTCTGTGCAACGTTTTGAAAATGAACAATGACAAACCGTTACG
Organism: Anoplophora glabripennis; assembly: GCF_000390285.2. NCBI lineage: Eukaryota > Metazoa > Arthropoda > Insecta > Coleoptera > Cerambycidae > Anoplophora > Anoplophora glabripennis. Next base: position 1,129,633 of record NW_019416226.1, on the reverse strand, counting down.
TCTACGTTCGAGATAATGCGATGGCTGAATAGAATTTCGTGAAAAATTATACCGGTAAAACAGAATGTTGTGTTTTAGTGTAAACTTAAAGCGCCACACAAAAAAAATATTTAAGTAATCTGGTTATCTATGAATGAAAAAGGTGAACAGCTCGTAACTCTTTTATTTCTCGACCTAGAAGGGTATGCGGTTTGGTTTGCTGGAATCTTCGGAAGAAATGTTAGAGAGACGTGGGACGCCAGAATTAGTTTTTCGATGTGTTCAACCGTTAAACAGATATGGAGGAGCTTTGTTAGGTCACTTTTTAAGATACATAACTTTTAAATGTTCTACATCGACGCTGATTTTCAGATTTTCAAAAATGAATTTAAAATTTAATGTTGCAGATTCTCTAAATTTCGAAAAAAACAGCCTCGAAGAAAAAGTAATATTTGTAGTTCATTTACAAAAACACATTTTTATTATTTTCCGCTGAAAAGTTATTGAGCGAAAACTATATCTCATCCTGAGCCTTAAATACATTTGACACTTTTCGTTGGCATCGCGTAGGAAACTAGGTAGTGTTTTCTTTCGATTTTAACGGCGTGCAGAACTGGAATTGTTAACATCCCCATAAATTCCAGTGTTTTACGAGTGCGCCGACTTAACAGCGAGTTTGCAGAAAAGCTGGTCGGGCAATGTGTTCGGTGTTTGTTCAGATACATCAAAGGATTATTACATTCATCTATTCGGGCAAAGAGAAGACAAATATTAATTTAAATTGTTTGAACGCGTAAGGGAAATAGTTGAGGTATAAGCGTAATTAATTTATATTGTCAATTATTAGTTGGGAACATCCGCGCTTCTGGTACATTGTTACATAAAGGAAATTATTAAACAAGTTATTAATAAATCATTTTAGTTATTAACTCCTGCCCAAACTAATTGCATCTTGCTTGGAATTAAAGTCAATATCGAAATAGAGGAAACGTTTCCATTATACTGAAAGATTAGTACAAACAATCTCGTTCATTAATATACAGGATGTTCCAATATTCTGTAAACATGGAGCTATCATAGTTTCCTTCCATCAAAATAAGAATAGGTTTAACTAAACTTGCCTCTATCCTAAGTTGCTTCGTTTAATCACCAGAGGACAGGCTTGTTGGATAGACGTAAAAGTTTTGTTTATAGTCCAGTTACTCAGGGTTTTTACCACCGAATTCTTTATAACTGAACCGATTGACGTGAAATTTTGACTGAATGTGGAGAATGCCTCAAGGAACAAAACTTATATAATGCCGAAGTGTGCTTTTGCCCTGGGAGTGGTTCCCACCCCTTCTTTGGGGGAGTGGAAATTTTTACGCCCAAAATAACCACAGGAATCGATAGAGGAGTCAATTTTAAGTAACAAATGTTATATAAAGTTTTTTGGATAATCCAATACTTTCCGAGTAATTCGTCATTGAAAATGTTGATTTTTTTACTGAAAAAGTGCTTGTTTTCGGACAGTTTTTTGGAAATAACTCTGGAATCATTGGATTTAACGAAAAAGTTGTAATGAACAAAAAGAAAGGTAACAAAAAACAAATCTGATCGCACTTTGTTTTTCTCTAATTGCAATATAACCGAGTTATGAATTTTTAAACATTATTATATGTTAGCTAAAACTAAATTGGAACCAGTTAACGTTAAATAACGCCCAAACCATAAATATTAAGAAAAAAACTATTTGAACCTTTTTTAAAGTACTTTGAAAAACATTTAAAATGAGCTGTTTTAAAAGTCTTTAGAATAAAAATTAACGGAAATATGATCGAAATAACATGATACTCTCATTTTATTTTAAGAAAAAATTAATAAACAAATCGGTGCCTTTGGCGACAGAATTAAAATTAAATGCAATCCATTTACAGATTTCTTCATTTATGTTCTAAGAATATGTTCTGGGTCTTTTGCTTACTTACAAAGCATGATTTCGAAAAAAAAATTAATTTTTGAAAATGTTAATTTTTCAATTTTTTTTTTAAATTCGATTTTTACGCTGTAACTTAAAAATTAAAGGGTGTACGAAAAAATACAAGAGTAAAAAATGTAGCTTTATTTTTGCTGAAGATTTTGTTTTTAAGTTATCATATGAATGAGAGAACCACCCTTTTCGAGCCATTTAAACCCTTCGAACTTAAAATTGAAGGTCTTAAAAAAGATCAACTCAACAGTTCACGTAGCCCTTACAATTCTCTGCAAAATCAGTCTCTGTGCGATTAAAAATCTAAAAAAGTAAGAAAATTATCGTCAAAAAAATAAACACGTGTATAGGTGAAAATTTTAGGAAAATTTAGGTCAAACAAGAATTTTGAAGCATTTAGATCTTTTTTGTATACCTATATACGTATTTTAAATTCAAAATTATTTTATAAAAAGGGAATAAATGTTTATGTAATACGAATGCACATTTAAAATGTTTCTACTCTTTCAATAATATATATTTTTTTATTTTCGAACGAAGGGGTATTTTTCAAGGGTTGAAAAGTTGCAACGATAAAAAATATTTCTTAATCAAGAAATTAATTTTAATTTGATAAAAATGCATGATTAAAACGTTTCAAGTTGAAAAAAAATATATTATTTTCATTCAAAGGGGTTGTTATTAAAGGTTTTTACGGGTTGAAAATTTGGGATACATTAAGTTTCATGTTAGATAGCACATGAAATTACTCATACTGCATAAATAAAAAAGATTTGATTACATAAAATGCTTAAATTTATATTTTTTCTTTTTTTCCAGTAAGGGGTAGTTTTCACCCCTTAATAACAAAAAGCACACCTAGCGCATATATAAGTTTTGAAGTGGGTAAGATGAGCCTAATTCTAAATTTTGAGAAAATTTGATGGAGTTATAAAAAATTCGGAGATATTACTATATTTTCAGCTACAGTAACTGGGCTATTAATCTGCTTATTTTAATCGTTGTGGTAGCTACATGTACACGAAATGTTAGGACGCCTTGTATATGTATTTCAACAGGAAGTGATTTTACTTTCTAATGTGTTTAGTGTTGCATATTTTTGTTTATAGACAGATGATGTTCAGATTTTGATTCGTTTACATTATTTGCAAACATTATGAGATGGCTTCCCTTTTAAATTCACATCGGCGCCGCCACTGGAACGAATCTGTCATGCCCGCCCCATAATGACACTCAGTGAAACACATTTCAATTCTTGTAAGGGAATATTGGAAACTATCTACTGCGTAGCTGCCCCGGCATAGTGCAAAAGAGGCTTATAAAGGTAAGAATTGTAAACCCAAAATCAATAAACGCTCCTGCAGGATTAGGGGGCTGCATATTTTATCAGGACTGTTACCTGGCATCGAAGCTCTACGGGAAAATGGAGTATCCCTACATGTCTCAAAAATTCATTATTTAGGGATTGAGATGGGTTCCAATCTGATCCGCAACGGAAAACAATCTAATAATGTCCCTAATGAAAATAAAGTACTCTACCTGCACTAAAAATGATGATTTTGCTTTAAACGTAAATAAAAATTTACATCTTGTTGCAGATATTAAATTACTGTTATTTTAAGCAGTGGTGCAGTTTACTGGAAATTCTTTTGTGAAAAATTTAATAATAATTTTGCAGTAATAATAATATTATAATAATCCCAATTACGAGTAGTATAATTTAAATGATCCCCAAGCATTTTTATTTAAATTTTCTGCAAAAGCCATTACAGACACAACGATAATTTACAAATAACTTGACAAATGTCGAATTATTTTAATTGTTTATGAAATGTTTCTGGTCATGGTCAATTTGATAACAGGTATGATACGAGAAAAACTGTCCAGAAAATAGAAAATTGCAAATATCTCTAAAAGTAGTAACAATTCTTATATGACTTGAAAGGATATTTCAATCTGCATACGTCATTAAAAAATACAAGGTATTCCATTTAAGTTAACAAACTGTACCTGCAAAAATGAAACACCTAGTATTAACTGTTTTAATTTGTTGGCATATCATAATTTAGTGTTACCTATGCCCTTTACAGGTACCCAAAATCCACTTGATATTATGCTCCTGAAAAGAGTTACTAGCGTCTCTATGGACGTATCTTGTATCTGTCAAATTTTTTCTTTAAAAATAAATATCTCAAAATCTATAATTCCTAGGTATAGGGAATATTTAATAAAGTGATCCTCAAATTTCACGTAGAATCTGAAAATGCATTAATATATAGGGTGTCCTATTTAAAATAAGAAAGTTAAATGCCCGGAATAACCGGACGTGCCATAAAATTTTAAATATTTTCTGCAGACTGGTGGTAAACCAAATTTGGTGGTAATCGTTTGATTTTCCGAAATTTGGTCCGCCATCTTGAATTTTGCAAATCTGACCTCGTATTCGTAATCAGCGACCTCAAAAACTCCCGTATACCAAGTTTGGTGTAAATCGATTGATTTTTTAAAATTCAGTTATCAAATCGGTTTTTTGACCGCCATGTTGGATCTGCCATTTTGGATTTTTTTATCCAACCACACCAGCTTTTAAGAGGTGTCTCTCAGTTACAATTTGTGCTAAGAAATGACTCGATTGGTTGCGAATTTATTTTTTTTCACAATCCTTCTTTGCCGTACACTCAGGTTTTTTCCAGCTTCCGGCCGCCATATTGGGTCTGCCATTTTGGATTTTTGAAGAGTACCACTCTGCGTTTGAAAGCCTCTTACTAGACGAACATTTTGAGCCCTTACACGTCTTGATCGTTCCACGCAATTTTTGTCCAGGTCGGTGATCCGCTTGACGTGAAACATTCCAGGCTGTGTTGGCCCTACTACCTTTGCTAGGTTGTCAAATTTTCAGATTTATCAGTACTTTCCGAGATGCCGATAGTGATGGTTGCTGGTGGGACACCCTGTATATGAAATGAGAAAAGTTCAATAAGTACCTTTTTAGACGATATTTAAAAAAAAACAAAAATATTTATGGAATAAATTAAATTATTTCTACGAATTTACATAAATATATTGAGATTTTTCCGATAGATACATAACTTACAAATCCATTGTGTGGTTTTGCTATGTTACCACAAGATAGAGAAATATTTAAAACATATTCAACAATATTAAGATTAAATAATAAGTTGTACTGCTATTGTATCACTATTACTAACGTACGCTTTCATATGCAAAACCTTTATTGCACCCCCTACACCTCCGTGTATAGTACAAGGGCTGTTTAAATATAAATACCTAATTCGACCGAGATATCAGTGTTATTACAAGGCACACAGTCGTTGGAACATTCATTACATATTCTAGAACTGCCGGGAACTGTTGTTTCATTTGCCGTATCGGTTCTATTCCGATGGAATATTCAATACAGATCGGGATAGGGCCTTAAGCAAGTCTATAATTTGATACGAAATATGCTGTAGGTCCCAACAGGAGGCCAACCCTACCAGTGTGTCTTTGAGTTAGGGAAGTTAATATTATTACAGTTCTAAGGCCTCTGAAAGTTTAGCTTCGGTCGGAGTAAGTGTTCAAAACTATAGGGCGAACTGTAATAATTTGTAGGATATAGTAATTATAGTTTACGTTCTGTGTTACATCGAGAGAACAGTTTAATTATGTTAACAAACAAACAGAAAACGACTACTAAGTTGTTGTTTCCTGTAATATCGTCAATTAAGAATTTTATCTACGAGGTTCTTTTGCATACTTAGATTGCATCGAAGAACATTGTTCGACATCATTTGATTCGATTTTCAGAAAAAATTTTTGAATGAAAATGACATTATTTTTGCGGTATAAACTAATGTGCAAAACCATACTTATCGTAGCAACTTCGACGTCACCTGTTACGTGGGTGTTGCATAATAATGAAAACTTAATATTGACGGTTGGTAGAAGGAAGCGCAAAAACAAACGCTTAGGTGGGGAATTCTTGAAGGAAGCCTAAATAGTGGAAGTGAGAACAGTGTGGAGATGGGAGCAAGACAAAATAGTGAAAAATCAAAGTGATTAACCCGTATTAATTAGCAGGTAATTATTCTCTAAGTACTTTGTTGTTAATTGTTCTTTGTAATCTTATGATTGTGATGATTATTATAGATGTTTAATGATAATAATTCTTTGTATGCTTAGCCTCCATTGCTTTATATTCAAGGGCATATATTTTTCTAAGGTAAAATTGTTACAATTATTATTAAAGGTCGCTCATTATTTATTGCATGTTAAAATATGTAATATTGTCGTGACTGCCCAGATATTGCAATAACAACTCATTTGTTTCACATTTAACTTGTTTTATCATGATTACGTTGTTCGAAAAACAAATAATAAAGCATTTCTTGTGCTCACTTTATATCATACGCATATAAGAGCCTTGTTGAATTTACTAACATTTTCGCCCGTGAGGAATGAATCTGTAAAAAGAATAATTAAATGCAAAAAAAAATTGCTAAAACAGATCTTCCGAAATCTCAACTCATAGCTGGATTGCCTCCCGTATGGGACTCCAGTACTTTCCGGCCCTGCCGGCTAACTAACACCAAACCCCTTCAGTTTTACTTGGAAGTGTGTATGTCTAATTCGAGTGAGGTGACATTTAGTGACACATTAAATGAGTCGGGTGTTATTTATCATTAGCAAAGGATCTTAATGTATGCCTTTTGTTATCGGTTGTTTTGTATTTATGTTTGGGTAGTTAGAGCAACAATCGTGGGTTTCTCTGCCATGCTCTTTCCCCACAGGAGCTCTAGGTGAGCCTGGCACTCTCATTTTATGTTAAATGGTTGTTAATGTCTTTGTTGTTCTTTCTATTTGTCACATATTTAATTTGAAGACTGTTGTACGTAAATAATAAAGTTTGGTGTATTTACTCTGCTTTTGTTTTATAAAATTAAAACATACTTCCCCTCTTTAAAGTTAGTAGCCAGCGCCTTCCGGTCAATTAAAAATAGATGTATACAACGTAGGTATTCCTTATGACGATCACATATTTATGGCCATAACTACGTTTATATTTTTTCGATCGAACCCAGGGTTGTTATACTACACTACAGAAATCTTTCTGTATATGTTGTCTTGCATCGGAACCTAACATCTGTTAGATCATATCCAAAACCAGCATTTCTTCACTGTAAATGAAACTTACCGACAACAAGGAAACTGTTCTCTTGGTGTAAAGTAATAAGAATTTATATAAACACTGACTCAATTGGTGCTTTGTAAATAATGTAATTAATTGTTTTTTGTTCATTTCGCTTATTACGGACAGTAATGAAAAATACTTTTAATTTAAATCGCTACAATTTACATCGCCACAAAGCGGTGAATGAAACAACGAAGACCTTAATTATATTGAAAGCGTTTTATTGTGTCGAAATCTGGGGTGACTGCCGTATCTTTCCTTACTAAGCGGTTAAATATACATAGTCTCTCACGCGCATGTGACTGAACCTCCGCCTTGATAAAAAAACATGCAGCGGATACTATTTCAAAACTGCTTAGTGCAAAATATGTACTACTCTGCGAACCTGGTACCGGTATTGCAAAGGTAGCGAAATAGGTGCCATTATGATTTTATTATTATTACTGCGGTCGTATATTGTGGATGAATTTGCTTATCACATTACATCCAACTTCAGATGCCGTACGTATTATTTACGATAAGCGAGCGTCTACCTTGCTTTATGTCTCAAATTACAGTATACTGGCTGGAATAAATTGAGATCCTAAATGTAATCAAATTGCTTTTATGAATTATTGAAATTGTGAAACGAAATGAGCTATATGCCATCATTTTTTGTGGGAAAAGTATTAAATTATTAAAGTGTCCAAATCTAGGTAAAAAACATCTAAACATACGTCTTTGGGGCTGCAAAAAAGTTCAAGAATTCGCAAAACAAATTCAAAAGGGTGGTACATTCGTGCATGATATTAATAGTCCAGTCACTGAAGCATTTTGGCTACTAATTTTTTCGGATGGAATGGATTGACGTGAAATTTGAACTATAGCGCAAGAAATAAAAGCTATATAATGCCGATGTGTGCTTTTACCCCAGGGGTGGATGCCACCCCTTCTGGAGGGTGGGAATTTTTTTATTAAAAATAATCTCACAATTCGATAGAGGGAGGAATTCCTGAGCAAAAAATGTTCTATACGAAATTTTTGTACAGTCAATACTATTTGAGTTATTTGCGCCTAAACATATTCGTTAGCCCAAAAAATGCATGCTTTTGAGCCATTTTTCGCGAATATCTCAAAATATCAAAAAAATGATCATAAGCAAAAATGAAGGTAATTAAATAGTAAAGAAATGGCTTTATTTTAATTCTTGTAGATAGTATAGAACCCGAGTTATGACTCCTAGAAGTTGAAGTCAATTTCGAAGATAGCTATAATCGAAACGTTCAACGTCCTGTAGCGGAAAAATAAAAGGTTTTACGAGGAAAACTTATATAACACCTATTAAAGTTCTTGAAAAGACCTTTAAATTGAGTGATGGTAGAAGTCGTTAGCATGAAAACTAATGAAGTTTCAATAAAAATAAAATGATTGTCTTGATTTTTGAAAAAAAATCAGCATTAAAATTAATGACTTGATGGAAAAAAAAAATTAAACGTATTCCTTCTGCAATTTACTTTATTTATGTATTAACAGTATATTCTGGGAATTTGAACGATTTTAGAAGCCTAAATTTAAAAAAATATTTCATTTACTTTTGAATAAAATTTTAACAAAGTTATAAAAAAATTATAGAATAAGAAATTGTACGTTTTTTCTTACTGAACAATTTGCTTTTTTTAAATTTTGTAGGACAAAATTTGACTGAATTGTGACAGAAGCTCAAAACTAAGTTCCAAGACTGTCCTTTTAGCTTACAAATCTAAAAAACAAAGGGTTAAAAAAAACTGCAAATCACAGAACTTAAAGTACTTTAAATTCCCTACAAAACGATTTTTTGAGTAAATTTATAACTTTAAAATTACAAAAGTTATGGTAAAAAAATTAATCGCATTTTTTCGGTAAAATTTTCGGTGCGGGTAAATTACCATCATCTTTGTGTATTTTGGAGCACTTGTGAACTGATTTGAGTAAGTATTTTAATAATATACATACACACACGTATCCATTTATAATGTTTATATTTTTTTTTATTTGATACAAATTTAATAAAAAAAATATTAAGTATAAATTCAATAAAATTAAAAAAATAATTACATATATCATCAAACTCACGTATAATTTTTAGGAAATTTTTCAATAGGGGGTGGGGTTTTTTATGAGGTGTAGGTATTCTATAAGGGTTTTTTGGGTGGCTGAGAAATTGCAATATATCATAGATCATTTGAAAACCTATAAAAAGTTTATAATTCAACATATGCATACCTACCATTAAAAGATCTCAAGCTTTCAATAATATTTTATTTTATTATAAGGGATGGTTTTTAAGGGTTGCAACTTTGTAATGAGTTGTAAGCTTTCTAATGAATAACAAAAGAAATGCAATACATTGTGAATGCAACAAAAGAATATTTTAAACTGTTAAAAACATTTTTCTATTTTTTAGGCCATGGAAAATTAGTTTTTAAGGATTTTTAAGGGTTGAAAAGTAATTTAATTTCATAAATTATATTAAAAAACATGAAAGGAACTTTATCCAACATATCTGAACATGAATTGAATCTTTAAAATACGTAAATCTGAGATTTTCGCATTTTTTTCGTACAAGGGCATTTTTCACCCCCAAATAGAGAAAAGCACACATCTAAACAACTTTTGAAGTGGGGGGTCAGATGAGCTTCTATGCAAATTTTCAGGAAAATCCATGCTATCCGAAAAAAGTGGGAGCTTTTACTTTATTTTCGTCTTCAGTGACTGGACTATAAGTTTACTAAAAATATTAAAAAAAAATCGTGGTCGTAAATAAAATATGGCAGTTTTCATTATTTGCCAAAAAACACTCAACTTTGGAAATCAGAAGAAACATATCGGCGAATATTAANTGGGAGCTTTTACTTTATTTTCGTCTTCAGTGACTGGACTATAAGTTTACTAAAAATATTAAAAAAAAATCGTGGTCGTAAATAAAATATGGCAGTTTTCATTATTTGCCAAAAAACACTCAACTTTGGAAATCAGAAGAAACATATCGGCGAATATTAAAAACAAAAGCGCTCCTCTTCTACGAAAAACGTGAATTTCCAGGGCCCACTTCGGGCGTCCGAATCTCATTCATACGACTGTAGTGGGCGCTGTTTTTTTCCCACAGGGGGAAGTAAAAAGTTCGGGCCGGCTAAACAACCTTTTTAATAACGCCGAACTGAAGCGCTGCTTCTCGCCCCTTATAATGTCTTTTAGGGCGTTTATATTTAATACGGGAAGCCATATAAGTTGGGAAATCTGTTGCCGCTGACCATCTGCCGGGGCGTCGGGGCGACCTCTGGCGTCTGCCCCTGGGAAATAGCCCTCGGGATTTTTGTACCGCCTCTTCGAACGATTTTACAATTCATAAGCGGATCTTGCGGTTAGAATGCCAATAAGACGGTCATTATTAATTTACCAGTGGCAGGGAAATGTAAACGATTCATCGGGGAGAGATATGAGGGAAATGATGCTGTGTTAGAAAGGAAACTATTAGATCTAAATATTTTATAATCAATCATCAATTTAGTCATGTGTCATGTCCAAAGTTTTTGACACTGTCGATTCAAAATTTAATTTTTTCTAAAATTTTAATATTTATACAGGGTGATTCACAATTTATTCCAAAAAATTTGGGAATAGATGTGGCATGAGAAATGGAGTCAATATCTTAAAAAAAGTTTTTGTGAAATCCTTATCTGTACCTCAGAGCTAAACTGTATTAAGTGCCAAAAATGAAATTTTACAGGAGAGAGATTTAAAGATTTAAATTTTGCTTATCATTCCATAACTTCGAACTCTTACTTCTTCTTGATAAAAAAAATTAATATGATGTGAAGTTATACGTCTATTTTAATATTATTTATTGTAATTTAAAGAATAATTTTCTATTCGTATTTTTTTTCGAAAATATGGAGTTAACACTATTTGGCACAAACATGATTTAGGGATTTTATATTATAATATTTACTAATTGTGCGATAATACTGAGGATAATACTGATAAAAATCACAGTTTAATTTTTTTTTATTGAAATAGTACAAACAACAAAACAATAAATAAACTATATTCAGTAAATATGTTTAAAAATATAAACATCAGATAATATTCATAAAAAGACTAAAGTTTAAATAAACCACCAACACATTTGATTTTTAATAAACTGGATAGAAAAAACAAAAACAAATGTAATTATTATTCTTTAAACAGAAATGTCGCCTTTACATGTCATCAGTCACTTTTTCAATAACTAATAATTTACCAGTTATCACCAACACTACAAAAACACGTCTACACATGATGAATGTGGATATAATTCTAAAGTAAACCAACATGATCTTGATATGTGTGGAGTTAATACTCCGAAGTCAAACTAATAGAATATTAACTCCACATATACACCTGTTTGGCTCGGACTAAATTGATGTAACAAGGAACTTAATACTGTGGAAATGAAACACGGTTAATATTAAATACACATACGATTGTCTAGCTTGGAGACAGGTTGGGACTTATTATTATTTAGCACTGTCTATCTTCGAAAATATCATGAGTGGGAATTATTACTGTTTGTCACGTGAAAGAGCATAAGAAACTGTGTTGGGCTGTCAAATAATCCCATTTTCGTAAAAAATGGAGTTAATACAGTTTACCTCTGAGGTACAGTTATAATTTCCGAGAAAAAAATTATTGAAGTTGTAGTTTGTAGTACATTCAACCATTGCATAGCTGGACAACTGTAGTCTCTAGTGTCATTCGCAATTAGTGTGGAGAGCCACGTGGCCTCAGCGACTCCGAATACTGAAAGCCGTTGCGTTAACCTGTTATCTGTGGTGTTTACAATAGTTTTTTAGTAGCTGGTGTCAAAAATGGCTTGCGTGTATAGCAACCCGGAGTTGATGGATATCGTTTTAATTTATGGTGAAGCAAGACAATATTTTATATTACAGTGAAGCATTTGTGTTAAGGTGAAGCAAGACAACATTTGTGTTAGTAGAAACTGAGTAAGACGGACCCAAATGTGTTTACACGTTGGTGGACAAAATTTTGAACAGATGCTATAACATCAGGTATGTCAAATTATTTTATTATTTAAAACCACAAATGAATTTTATTAATTAATAATAACAATAGCGGCAAATGCAGTTGAGTTTGCTGATATAAAATATTATGCTATAAAATTGTATTTATTTCTTTCCTTGCGAAGTTTTTGTCCGTTTTTATCACATTGCCGCCATTTCGGTCGCATTGTGCGAGGTCAGGTTTTACAGTGGACCAGTTTCCAGTGCCGTGCAGAAGTGTATTTTTAAATTATTTTCGAACTGCTCTTTTTGATTTTTTCTTTACAAAATTGTATTTGTAAGAGTCTCCTGTACGTCCAAAAATATATTGGAAAAGCGATATTTAAAATGATATATGATTTCTATATTTTTAAAGGAAATAATACTCTCGTTTAATTTCGATATACTTTAAAATATCAGGCATTTCGAAAAATTTCTATAAAGCAAGAATTTGTATTATCGCTTAAATATATTTAAATTTAGCTCAGGATAATCTATATGTTTATTTTCAAACATTTCCTTGAAAATTTGAAAATTTGTATATACAATGTTTATTTTATGGAAAAAAAATGCAGTCAAGTTTAGCAAACCATTCTAAGGAGCGATCTTAGAACCAACAAAATCCGAATTTAACATCAGGAAGTGTCCAGGTATTTTAATCGGATCCGTTCCACATAGCCTAGCTCGAGAACAACAAGGAAAAACTATCGTAATTTAAATATCGACAAAGAATATATTTTAAGCGGGTAAACGAATGAAAAATATGTTGCTTAAAGGTGTGGCAATTAGATACGACAAATAGCAACGAACGCCGCGGCCTCTGCTCCGAGAACCCCGAATTCACGGAGACAATCCGAAATATTTGCTTATTTTATTGTTGCGCACATTCCCTCAGACGGCGTTCATAAAACTGGGAGTTCCCGGCGCGGAAAATTGGATTGAAGGGCACTTATACGAGTAAAGATTTAACTTTAGAAATATGTGAAAGAATAATGGTTAAGCACTTTACAACGTAACGTTTCGGAATGATTACATTTCTAGTTTGAATAAATTCGCGTCAGTCGCGTTTGCTCTGGCAAATATTGACCGGAAATCGGCGACGGCAAATAATGCGCCTTAATGGTCATTTTCGATCTAAATTTGATGGGTGGGGAAATTATTCGGAATAACTGACAAGGTAGCGACATTTAGAATATAATGTAACAGAATTGCACGCTAAAATTTAAAAAGGATGATCATCATGAGGAGAGAAAAAGTAATTACTTTTAAATAAATACAAGGTTACTGTGTTCTAGTGGCGGCTCGCCAGGTGACGCAAGTGACGCATTGTTTCACCTAAAATATCCGTTTGGTTGTGCGATTTAAAATTATTTTGAATTTTTTATAAATCTTATAATTTAGGTATAATTCTATATTGAAAATGTATTGTGTTTGTTTGTTTATACGCATAAATAAACAGAATAGTTGCGCGGTGACCGCCTTCTAAAAAAACACTGCTTTCGTTGTATGACAATACATAGAATAATATTATAGAAATGTATTCGAAAATTTTTTAAAATCTTAAGAAGTATCTCGAAAATCCTAAAACACCTAGACATACAGCGTGTTCTCGGGTAGGTGAAACGAAAAATGGTCTACTGAGATTCAATTCCGTTTACTTGTGAAAAAAAATTGACATGATTTCAAATCCAGTAAGCTTCATAAATTTAGAAAAATTTGATTTTATTTATTCAGTAAAATATAACTTTATATGAGATATTTATTTTCGTTGAGCGTGGACATCAACCTCGTACCATACAGCGTATAGAATAAGTAAGTGACGCGGATAGAAATCAGTTTGTATTTCGCTTCACTTCTTAGCGTTGTTTACGGCGGTTGTCATGGCAACGAGGCGGCCAACATGTGAGTAAGCTACGGCGTGGGGGAACAAGTGACGCGGAAATTGAAGCAGCATCGTCATCGCCCATTGCCTGCTTTTAAACAGTTTATAAGATACGCCGGCTAGTGCACCATTATAATGGTTTTGTATCAATAATTGTAGAAATGTTTCCTATGTATGATCCAGTATGTATTTTATGGGAAACGCCATTTTCCAGATGGAAAATTGAGGACAAAAAGGATTTTTTAAATTGCCAGAGACCTGTGCCTACTCTCGATGTTGAAAAAAGGGGGAAGTCAAAAGAGAAAGTGTACGTTCGGAAATTTTGGAATGCTTTCTGTATGCCATGATTAATTGTGTTTCTATTTTTTATAAAATCTAAGTGAAAATCCTTCTCGCGAACGTCAGTTTTTCGGTAATATTGCAAATGCAACTAAAAATTTCCAGATTCATTTAAATCCGTTAGACCTTGAAAAATTTCGCCTGCGGCGTTTTTTTTTCTTTTTAGTCAACCAATGCTTCACCTATTCTCAATGTCACGAGTCGCCATTGCTGAGTTTTAACATTTAAACAAAATCTAGATTTATTTTTTAATATTTATAAACTTTATTTTATAAATCATTTAAATTTCGCTAAGTAGGTGGAAAGTAAGTACCAAATATAACTGTCCTTTTAAATTAGAAACCAGACCACAATCTCCCAAATATTTTTCAAAGCGCTGAATCAGAATCCGGCTTCAGAATTGCCCCATCACATCAGGTTTCAGAGATATCTTAACCGAAAAGTGCGAAAAACACGAATATTTGAGTTTATGTTACATCACAAGGTAATTTTTCTATATAAAACGTCTTTTTAAACTGAAATGTTTTCTGACATACAAAAATTGGAAAAGTTTAATGGTACGGGCAATATTAAATTTGTAGGTATTCATTTCGATGAAATTCTCAATTGGAAAAGTGCATTGTAATCATCTTTCCACTATAATTTCAATAACTTTTTTATTTAAGAATATACAGGCAATTCTGAATATAAAGTTGTAGAAGCATGTATAATGCACCCTATAAATACAGGGTGATTCATTAAGAATGGGAAATCTCTAAACTGCAGATACTACACACTAAAATATGATGATTGAGCTGAACGTTTTATACAAATGTTGCAGGTTTATGAGATACAGTGTATGGAATTTTAATATTTGAAATTTCACAATAATTTTGGAATTTTTAGCAGGATCAACTCAAAAATTGGTAGTTTTATGTTTTTTGGTATAAGAATTACGAATTTGATGCTGAATTTGGCACTATCGCTACAGGACGTTGGTACACCCTGTTACTTCAGTAAATCACAACAAATTCTTTTTGTCTAATGATGATGAGCCAAAAATCTAAAAGGCAGTTGAATTTTACATAGAAAAGGTACTTAATTCATCTGACTCTATCGGTTTTTGAGTTATTTGCATTTTGAACGTTCAATGTAAAATCGTCTTTCTTAGCCACTATTATTGTTTTGACCTTTTCCAAGTAGTCTTTTGATTTTTCCGATGGTGAAATGCTTGATATGATTTGTGTTTTTGCTCAATCTAATTTTAATGGACTTCAAGCAAACAGAAGGATATTTACCATTATACCCAAATCGAAGATAATCCAATCACAAACTATTCAGAAATATTTACACCCGCCTCCGCCGCCTTTATTTCCTCAGGATTTACCAGATCGCTTAAAATTTGCTCAATTTTGACTAGATAAATAAACTGAAAACCAAGATTTTCTTAATAAGATTCCTGTCAGCGATGAGATAACGTTTACTAGAAAAGGTATTGCTAATTGGAGAAACAATAATTTGTGGGAATCCGAACATTCAATTCACATGCTCTAAGGGAAAGACATTTTCAGCATGAATTCAAGGTAAACATCTGCTGTGGTGTGATATCTGGCTCTTCTATTGGTCCTTTTGAACTCCCCTCTATCGGAATGGACCTATCTTTTTTAACTTTCTCGCTCAAAATTTAAACACACTCCTAGAAGATGTACCACTAGTCATAAGACGAGACATGTAGTTTATGCAGGATGGGTCGCCACTACATTTTTTTCTGCCAGTGTGCCTGTACCAGAATAAACATTTTCCTCCATCGGTGGATTGACCGTGGAGGTAAATTTGTTTGGCCAACAAGAAGTCCAGATTTAAACCACCTGGATTTCTCAATATAGCCACAAACGAAGGAAATGTTTTAGAAAGAAAAAATTAATTATATCGAGGAGTTGCGACAACAAATTCAAGAAGTTAGAAATTGTCCATTCTTAATGAATCACCCAGTATATATTATGCTCAAAACCGCTTCAAATTTGTCTTCATCGACTATCATCTGAACTATCATTTGCAGTATCGATCACCACTTCGGCACTCGCAGATTTCCGAAAATTGAGTTTTCCAAGCTTGCCCGATCAGATTGCACCTGCAACGAGCTGAATAAAATTTCCGGTTTCATTATCTCCCGACGAGAGGAACGAAACAAAGGGGGGGCGTATGCTCACATGGGCCTTTTATCGGACCTATCTAGGTCCCCAACCCTGTCACCCCTTGGGTTTATTACAGGTTGAGAGGATTGATGTTTCACCTTGATTGTTGTGTACCGACGTAACCTGGCAAAAACTAAAGTGGAAACACCGCTTTGCTAGTGCGACAGGGCGGGTTTTGGCGACCGCAAAGTGATAGAAGCGGCGGTGGCTATTATTTTAGGCGCCGTGATATTTTTAGAATGTCACATTTTCTATTTTTTCACTAAATATATCTGTAACCGTTAAATAAGCAAATATCTTGGAAAAGACATCTTTGTTTAACTGTAACGAAAAAGACTTTTTTGTTAAAAAACTTTTTCATACAACTCTAAATAATTATTTCCAAATATCTTAAAATGGTAAATTGGGTACGAAAAACTAGAAAATGGCTTCAGTATGTCTACAACTCGTTTATTTTTTAAGATATAGGAAATTACACCAAAAACACTTCGCGGATGTTTGTTTGCAAAATTAACACCGTTTAAGCGCCTAGTCACCGGAGTTAATTTATACAAATAACGGCAGATGGCGCTTCTCTCTCGGGAAGCGTAAGCCAAACGCTCTCAGGATGCAAATGCATTTCATTAACTGAAATAACATTTTAAATTTCAATTTGAGCTGCACATATTAGCGCCGTTTTAGACTCTTCTCGTGTAGTTGTAGGTAGAGAAACTGTATTATTTCTGAGTGGTAAGAATTTACTTTTATATGATGCTATTTTGAAGGATAATGAATATTCAGAGAAGGTCAAAAAGTTAGACGATAGTGTTTAATTTTACTTACTTTAGTTAAAATACAGAAATGATATTTAATATGACGATGTTTCACTTATTTTATTAGTACACTGCGGATATAAAATAATCAGGTTTTACTTGATATTGACCATATCTACCACACCGCATAGCATTTTTTGAAAGAGATGATCTACGTTGCGAACATAGCTAACACAACTAGCGAACATATAACGATCTATATAAGTCTAACTTTGTCTCTTTTAGCGTTTTCCATGGTCGTAATATTGCTAATGTATAAGCTAATACAGCTTGCGGACAGAACTAGCGTAATGTTCTATAAGTTTAACACTTATCCGTTTTACGAACATAGCTAGTCACATCTTTACATCGTTGTAATATTAGGTGTTGCGAACGGATCCAACACTGCTAGCGAATATAGCTAGCGTAATGTTCTTTAAGACTCACATTATCTGTTTTAACGTCTATAGCGAACATAGCTCGCCACCGCTTTGCATAGCCGCAATATTGCTAACGTGTAAATAGCTAGCGAACAGAATTCTATAATGTTCTATAACTATAACATTGTGTGATTTAACACGTATAACGAACATAGATAGTCATCGCTTTGCATGGTCGTAATATTGCTAGTACGTTAGCTAAACAGCTAGCGAACAAAGCTAGTATCACGTTCTATAACTATAACGTTATATGATTTAACAGCTATAACAAGCATAGATAATAACCATCGCCTTGCATGATCGTAATACTGCTAACGGATATAGCTAATCAGCTAGCGAACATAGCTAGTACCATGTTCTAAAACTAAAACGTTGTATATTTTAACATGTATAGCGAATATATAGTAGGATCATATTCGATGCAAAGTAACAAATCATTGCCTGTCAAGGGAACCAATGCAGTACGCTTTTAAATGTTTTAGAAATTGAATAATTTCTTTATACATTATGAAGGGACGAATAGATCAGTTCACGTCTGGCACCCTTGTTCCTACAAAAATTCCTTTATTCTCATAAACTATTTATTTTAAATGTAATTTATTATAAATCCAATTTGTTTTTTAAATTCCACATATGTACTATATTTTACCTCTGTGCGCGCCACTGTTGTTTACTTGTTTTTTGGAAGCGCTCTCTGTTTTACAATCAAGCTCGCCAGGTTAGTATTTGACGTATAACCGACCCCTTCGTACACTCGATGTACCTGGGCGATTACAGCTACTACCAGAACACAGTGCGTATGCAGCGGTATTTTAGATTATACATTCAATTTCATTTTAAATTTGAAATAGTTCATCTTACGCCTCCTAAAAGTGATGACACGATTTTCCTTTGATAAAAGATCGACAACTTTTTGCTCTACTTTGCATCGAATACGATCCTACTATAGACAGTCATCGCTTTACATGGTCGTGATATTGGATGTGGTCGTGATATTGGATGTGAATAGCGAAAGTTGCGAACATAACTAATATATGTAAGGTTCTATAAGTCTAACATTGTCTCTTTTACCGCTTTCCATGGTCGTAATATTGCTAACGTATAAGCTAATATAGCTAGCGGACAGAACTAGCGTAATGTTCTATAAGTCTATTTTACGAACATAGCTAGTCACTTCTTTACATCGTTGTAATATTAGCTATTGCGAACGTAGCCAACACTGCTAGCGAACATAGCTAGCTTAATGTTCTCTAAGATTCACATTATCTGTTTTAACGGTTATAGCGAACATAGCTCGTCACCGCTTTGGATGGCCGCAATATTGCTAACGTATACATATAGGTAAATAGCTAGCGAACAGAATTCTATAATGTTCTATAACTATAACAGTCTGTTTTAACACGTATAACGAACAAAGATAGTTATCTCTTTGTATGGTCGTAATATTGCTAGTACGTTAACTAAACAGTTAACGGACAGAGCTAGCGTTCTATAACTATAACAAGTATAGATAACCATCGCCTTAAATGATCGCAATATTGCTAACGTATATAGCTAAACAGCTAGCGAACAGAGCTAGTACCACGTTCTAAAACTATAACGCTGTATGTTTTAACATGTATAGCGAATACAGATAGCCATCGCTTTATATGGTCGTGATATTGGATGTGTTAACGTAAATAACGAAAGTTGCGAACATAGCTAACACAACTAGCGAACAAAGCTAGCGTAAAACTTTGTAAGCCTAGCATTGTCTGCATTAACGTGTATAGCGAACACAGCTAATCACCGCTTACCGTAGTCATAATGTTGCTCACGGATATAGCTAAGACAGCTAGCGAACAGAGTTAACGTAACGTTTTACATTTTAGTTCTATTATTTAACGTGTATAGCTTGCCACAGTTGTAATATTGGCCGTTTTAATGCGAATAGCGAACGGTGCGAACGTAGCTACGACGTGTGGCCTTAGCTTTAGAGTCAACAGAGCTGGTAGCTCCAAAATGAATACCTTCGCTCAGTCGGCCTGCACTACTTGAAATTCAGATGCAGTAAGCAAAATAGCATCCCGACTTAGCCACACAGTTAGAATCGCAGCCGCGTTACGTGTTGATTGTATAATATGCATATATATTACGGTTTTGGAGTTTGCTCGGTTCCGGAGCCGGGCGAAATATTGACTTTGCCTAATAGTGCCGCCTAATTTGAGTTTCTGTCAATATTGAGCCGGCTTGCACGGGCTGCACGTCGTAATCACCCTCTAATGATTCTATTACGAATGGGGGATTAATTAAATCGGTCGGGAACAAATGCCGAAAGCGCCTAATAACGAGTTTAGCATTCGGTCGGGTTCATTTAACACGACGGGGCAGGTCTTCGTCGGATATGCAAACTCTCTTGACGGCGGCGGCGGCGGCGGTGCTTAGGCCAAGGAGAGGACGTCTTAATACCTTTTATTGGGTGCGCGGGATAATGTCTAAGCTCTGGCTGCTCGCTATTTAGCGGACTGGATTTTAAGGAGACGTTTAATTGCTTCAGGAATTTTAATTCATCTGGAGTCGTCCTAGATGAAATAAAATGGATGACGTGATGATAAATATGATTTTAACATTGTATTTTTTAAACTTAATTGGCGGTACTGAAAATCCTATGCTGATTGAAGTTAATCAAATGGTTCAATGCAAAAAAAAGGTATAATTTCCACGTAAGATTTAATTTACTGAAAACATTATTTTCCTTCGAACTTTGGAAAAAATGATATCTTTATCCAGGGCTGTACACATCTCCATGTAATGTATGTCCAAAATTTGGTTTAAATAGAAAATTCGGAAACAAAAAATGAAAAACTTATTTTTTATTATAATTTTAACATCTTTTATCTTTTTTTTTACACGATATACTCTAAAAACGCTGATATCATATACAAGAATCAAGTGGGTACTCTTTTGTTTGAAATCAAACTTTGTGACATTTCACACAAATAAATTTGCAATTAATTTGTCATTTCGCACAAAGAAATTTGCAATTAATTTAATTTAAAACTATAAATCATGGAAAGTGAAATGGGCTGCACACCCCCTGAAGTGAGGAAAATGGCAGAGAATGTTGATAACCAACTCCTGTCAGAAAAGTTCAAACATCTTTACGTAAAAGCATACACAGTTTTTAAAAATTGGTGTCTTAAAAAAAACGTCGCCAATACCTTAGAAAATGTCCTACTAGCATACTTTAAAGAGTACGAGGATAATAAAAAGGCATCCAGTCTATGGTGTACTTTTTCAATGTTAAAGACAACCCTAAAATTAAAATAAAATATTGACGTTGGAAGATACTATAAATTAATTGTATACCTAAAGCAGGGATGCACATACCGCGGCCCGCTGTCGATGTTTATGCGGCCCGCCAACGAATTTTAAAAGTATTCTACTCGCCGCGCTCCGGTCCAAGCATATTATTACGAGACTAGAAATCTGTCGCATCAACTAGATTACAGATTCGCGAAACACGTCGATCCCCGAACAAAGTGGATGGTTCTCGATGTTTGGTAACTCGTATAAATACGACGCATCGCCGGCTACCGGGGCAGTTAAGTTTTGACTACGGATAAGCGAACGTTATACTGTTTGAGAACTGTAATCTGTGACGAGTAAATATTTCGTCGTTCGAACTTGGCTTTTACCGACTGTAACATATAATATTAATTTTGATATGGATAAACCAGGCCCCAGTAAGAAACGTAGTCGTAAGGTTGAAGATGAAAATCGACAGTTTCATGATATTTGGACCGAAAAATACTTTTTTATTTCATCGCATAACAAAATTGTCTGTTTAATATGCAAGAGTAGTGTTTCTATTCCGAAGGAATATAATGTGAAAAGGCACTATGAAACCCAGCATCCAACTTTTACCAAATTAACTGGCGAAAATCGAACGCAAAGAATTTCCACTTTACAACGGGAACTAATAGGCCAGCAATCTATGTTTACAAAACCAATTCAAGATGCTGAAACAGCCACTGAAGTTAGCTTTGAAATATCTCGAATAATAGCGAAAACTTGTCGGCCTTTTAAAGATGGTGAGTTTGTTAAGCAATGTTTGGATATCGCCGCAAAAAAAATTTGTCCGGAAAATGTAAAGAAGTTTGAAAAAATTCAGTTAAATCGGATGACTGTTCAAAGAAGAATTACCGCATTAGCAGATAATATAGAAGAGCAATTAGCTACGAAATCGAGAAGTTTTGAGTATTTTTCTATAGCGCTCGACGAATCTACAGATATAAGTTCAACTGCTCAACTATTAATATTTTTACGAGGTGTAACGCAAAATTTTGAAGTGAGTGAAGAACTGATTGGTATGAGTTCTTTGACAAGTCAAACCAGGGGAAGTGACATGCTCAAAGCTCTTCTAGAAAAATGTTCTATAATGGATTTGGATTTAACGAAAATATCTGGAATTACAACTGACGGAGCACCTTCAATGGTTGGAAGTACATCTGGGATAGTAACTCTGTTAAAAACATATTTACAAACTAAAAACATAAATACCAAGGAATTAATGCAGTTTCATTGTATTATACATCAAGAGGCCCTCTGTTCAAAATTATTGGGATTTGAAAATGTTATGAAAGTTGTAGTACCTACCGTAAACTTTATAAAATCACGAGGTCTCAATCACCGACAATTCAAACAATTTCTCGAGGATATTGAAAGCGAATATGGTGATCTCCTGTTTTACACTGAAGTAAGGTGGCTAAGTCGTGGGTTGACACTACAGCGATTTCTTAACTTGATTGAAGAAATCCAACTATTTCTGGCGGAAAAGAAAAACGACGTCCCCGAACTCGACAACCCTGATTGGCTGTGTGACTTAGCGTTTCTTGTAGACATCACAAATCACTTGAATGTCTTAAATACGCGACTCCAAGGCAAAGATCAATTGATTTCGCAGCTATACTCTCATGTTTCGTCCTTTCAATGCAAATTGAGTCTTTTCAGGACACAAATCAATTCAGCCAATTACGGCCATTTTCCGAACTACAAAAAAATTATGGAGAAGTTCAATAAAACTGACGTCAATTTCGCTCATGTTGAAAAAATTGATATTTTGATACAAGCTTTTGAAAATCGTTTTGTAGACTTCAAAAAAGTTAAACCGCTATTGGACATTTTCAGCAATCCTTTCAACATTTCACCCGAAAATGCGCCGGAATTAATGCAGCTGGAATTAATAGACATGCAAAATGATGATAATTTAAGAAACAAATTTAATGAAGGTAATTTACTCAACTTCTACCGTTGCGTTGATAAAAACGCTTATAAAGAGTTGCGAATAAATGCATTGAAATGCGCAAGCTTATTTGGATCGACGTATATTTGTGAACAAACGTTTTCAGTGATGAAACTTAACAAAACGAAAAACCGAAACCGTCTGGCAAATGAAAATTTGGAAGCAATTATACGTGTGGCTACAAGTAATGTGGAGCCAAATATAAAAAAACTTGTTAGTTCAATGCAATGTCATGCATCAAAATAATAAAACATGAAATATTACATTGTAATGATTACATAATTATTACAACAAACATTTTTGAAGGTTATTTTATTTTTATCATTGTATTTCATACTATTTAAAAATAAAAAATTTTGTGTTAATAAATATTGTTTGTAGTGGCCCGTCCTTGGCTTATATTTTTCCCGAGTGGCCCCTGTTCCCTATAAGTCTGTGCATCCCTGACCTAAAGCGAAAGAACACCTCTTACAGACCCAAGAAATCGCCTGTGTTTGCAGAAGAGGATATTACTAGATTTCTCATTGAAGCACCTGATGCCGCCTTTCTGACAGCAAAGGTATTTTTTTCAGGAAACTTCCAAAAACTCACTAATGCCATACTCTACAGGTAATTCTTGTCATTGGGATTGCAGGCGCCTGTAGAATTGATGAACTCTGCAAAATGTTGACGAGTGATGTTGATGTTCGAAGTGATATAATTATAATAAAAATACCTACCAGTAAGAATGGTTCAGCCGGTAAATTTGTCGTGATGAAACTCCTGTGGATTGACGTGGTAAAAAAGTACTTGGGGAAAACCTACCTACACCAGATTTACAAAGATTATTTATTTGCTTCCGAAATGGGGTGCCAACATGGCAAAATATGGGGTATATTTTTGAACTGGACAAATTTTAAGCTATTTCCATAGTGTAGAAAATATTAAACAACCTTAAAGACAAATTGATAATGGTCCAGATGTAATTTTACGTTTAAAATCCGCTTAATCATCAGAAAATCTATGGCAACTTAAATAATTTGAACTAGATTGTCGAGTTTGTTAATAAAATATAGACAATTTTTTTGTCATTCGAGATTATGGCGAATGCGCCGATTTTAAAAGTAAAATTTTATATTGGTAACATTTTCGATTCATAAAGTGTGTTTTATTTGAGTTTGAGAGAAAAATGTACTAAAAGTGCAATAAAAATTTACAAACATATGGAGCACAACACAATTAGCAATATGTCAAAAGTGATCGCAAAGTTCTTGAAACTCCAAAATAATGAGAATTACACCGGTCATGCCCTTCGCAGAACTTCAGCTACCATATTGGCTGAATATGGGGGCGATATATTGTCCTTAAAGCGTCACGGTGGGTGGCGATCTTCAGGGGTAGCAGAAGAATACATTGAAGAATCAATAGCTGATAAGAGACGCATTGCAAGGTGTTCAAACGTCGTCGTCATTTCTTGTCGCTCCTTCTGCCTCTGCAACTATTACTAGTGCCACTGTTGAGTATGATGTTTCACCCCATTCGCCCACTCCGAGTACAATTCCAAGCACTTCGTTTTCTCCAAAACACTCCGTGCCCGGAAATCAAGCTGATAATGCTGCTGGTGCCACTACTACGTCACTCAACATTGGAAGAGCAGGCACAATATGACATGCCACAATTGCACAGTTAACTATTATTTCCGATAAGTTCGTGGTAATCTGTTGACATGTTCTGGATATTTTTTATCTATTAAAAACGTGTTTTATAACCTCCACGTTCTGCGTGCTGTGGTTCTGTACTTCTATAACTGTCAAGTGTCAAAATTATTAAGTGTTATTTTCATTGTCTGCCTTGGTTAATAAATCAAGGTCATCATTATTCACCCAGGTCAAAAAGACAGAAGTTTACGCGTCAAAGATAGGTCGATAATGGTGGGCTTATAGGCTAAGTAGTACCGGAATAATGATATTTTTACATGCATTTATTTTTGCACTTATGAACATTCCTTCGGTCTATCTATCCTATTTTTACCGTATTTAATAAATCACCCGGTATTTTAAGTCTTCGGTGTTTTATTCTATTGTTTATTTACATTTTATTGTGCATTAATGCAACTTGATAAATGGGACAATAAACAAAAATGACCGCGTTGGGGTAAATAGATATTATTTTTTTATGTGCAGCCGCTTGTCAATTCGTATTCGCGCTACTCCTTTGTGTGGAAATGTTGTGCCATAAACTGCGTTGTCCATTAAATTACACTGCTTTAAAATAAAATTTCGAATCAGCATATGTTCCCTCGGCGGGTATTGATTAACGAACATGCTTTTAACTGTTGAATAAATATTTGATTCCGAATACAGCTCGCCGTAATGATGGCGGGTAAAAATTAACGTGGTCGTTTTTTTTTGCAGTAAAATCAGATTAATTTGAATCTATTAAAAGCGGTCTTAAAACGACGTGAATTTCAATTTACACAAGTATAACCGGATTTACATTTGTAGAGGGATTGAATTATTTATTTGTATCGTTGTGTAATTTCGTTCCTTGGGTAAATGCATGTTGCTGTTTGAAAGTCAGCTGTCACGGGTGCGGAATATATAACGTTATTTTACAGAAGATGCATTAGTAATAATACCTATGTCGATTTGAATGTCACCTGGGAATATATGACTCAATCCTAAATGCATATATCCAAATCCAATAAAATATATTTTCTGCATTCCATTTATTTCGTAGATATACGGGGGGTTGCGGAAATTAGTGCAAACAAGGGGTGATAAAACAGAAAATCTAACTACGATATTTTCCTGTGAACAAAATTGTTTTAAAATAGGTTTGGGATAAAGGTGATTTTCTAGAACCAATCTTGACTATAGTAGAACCGTTTTAAGATTGCCATTACGTCATGCGTGTGTCCTAATATCAAAGACAGTCGTTGCGGACGTGTATTCATTATTAAATGCGCTAAAAAGAGTCATAGTCTCAATCTATCACAGACAACCGTTCCAATATTTTATGTGTATTAGAGTGAAAGAAAATGGAGTAAGTTTGTTGGGTAATAATTTTAGACTATAGTTTGACTAGCGCATTTAAAAACAGAACTGACACTCAGATTAAAAATTTGACAGTTGTTTTGATCGCGTGTCCGAACTAACTATTATAAATATTTTCTTAGAGTTGAAATATCGATTTTTTTGACATATTTTCATAACCAGTAACACCAGTATTAAAATTTGCCAGGAATCCAGATTTGGGAATTTTCAAGATGACATTTCAATTATATGAAAACAGTGACTAATTTGACTAGGATTTTTCGTCTTAGTTCATACGAATATTGCTTGTGATGCAATGGAAAAGATACAGCGGTTTCAGTTTACCTACTTTCTTTGTGTAAAATGAAATGTCACGATATAATACAGGACATACCAACATAAAAAAAACCTAACTTCTAAAACATCTAAGCCTTAAAATGTAACTGAAAGAGAAAATAGCTAGCGCTTTCTAGCAGATAATCCAAAACTAACAACAGAGACTTATTAATGCCTGAAATTATACTAAGAACAACTTAATAAAATAGTTCTTAAAGTTAAGTTCGAACAATCATAAACCGTAGCTACTTAGTAAACTACATCTTTATAATGGCAACAGCGCAGTGACTTCTAGTGATTTTCGTTACTTTATATTGGGTTTTTATTCAATTCGTACCATGGACCTATTTTAAGATACAAGAGTAGAAACCATGGTAAAAACTAAAAATTACTGATTTTTAATATAAAGATAGGCATGATGACAGTAACCAAGAATCACTAAAATTATGTATTTATCTAATGAAATATAAATGAATAAATAAAGGTATGAATAAATAATAAGACATAATAATAATAAAATAAACCACAATAAAATAAATTAAAACAAAAAATTTTAAGAAGAGAACAATAATAACAAAAAATATAAATAAGTACGGAGTTATAGTAGTACATAAAAAAAAGTAAATTAAAAAAAACAAAAATAAACAAAATAAAAATATACGGAATCATAGTAGTAACTATCATTACCTTTTTCTGTTACTATTAAGATGTATGTATTTATTAATCATTGTCAGACAAGAAAGAAAATATAAATTATCGGGCATGTGGTATCTTAGCTCTTAGTGTTCCATTTCTATACTATTTTAATTAAGAATCCGTTTTTTCCTTATTTCTTTATATGGGCATAATATAAAAATTCAATTAAACAAATGAATTAATAAGCAGAACATGACAAAGACTGGCTATTTGGTGATGAACCAATGCCATTTCAAAACACACATACTCTAATGAAATATGATTCATGGATTATAAAGAACGTATTTATTTTTATATTATGAGCAAGATTGATAATATTTTTGATAAAATAAAACTACAAAATAGCAAACCGCCATGATAGGTTGAACACCAATCAGAGCGAATTACGTCACATCTATGTAAATGTCATTTTGTGTCATTTGTACTCCGACAATATCCGCAGTATTTATCTTCGTTTAAATATTTTGCGTTTCCCAACTATCAGTTGCTTAGTTTTGTGTTACCAAAACCATAATCAGGAAATGTTAGGTACTTGAAAAGTTTCTAAAAGAAGGATGGAAAAAAAGCTCAACAACTGCGAGTTAATAAAATATCAAAAAGACTATGCGATCAAAAGTTTATCCATGCATAAATTAGTGCTGAAAATTCAAAGAACAGTCCTGCGACACAGTTTTGAAAAAATTCGTAGCTATTGGCTGATGAAGATGACAGGAAAGTTGAAGAATCAAAGTAGCCTGATGACTAAAAATGATGGTTGCTATAACAGTCATTATTGTTTGTGTTTAGTTAAATTTAAACATTCTTTATTAACCAAATTAACCAATATTTGTTCCATCGGCTCGAATGCAAGCCTAACATCGACGAATTAAAGATTTCGTCACTCGACAGATGAGATTTTAGTCATTCCTTATCTGAATAGCTGTATCCTGAATTTTTTGTACTAACGGGTAGTGATTTCAACATGGTAGACAAGCTGCTTCATATGTCCCCATAAATAAAAGTCCTAAGGATTTAGATCTGGGGAACGCGGCGGCCGTGCTATTGGACCTTGTTGAGCTATCCATTTATTTGGGAAATGATCATTTATTCAAGCAGTTACTTGTCTTCTTCTATGTGGTGGTGCACCATTGTGCTGATACCATATATTTTTTACCAATTAAGCCATACGTCATCAATGAAACCAAAAAGGTTGCTTTCCAAGAAAGTTCTATACAGGTCTTCATTTAAACCATCAGTTAAAATATGTAAACAACAGTAAATTATTGTTGAAAATGCTACTCCAAACGTTGACACTGAAATGTTGCTGAAATCGTCTTGATCTAATTGCATACGGATTTTGTAACGCAGGAAAAAATCGTCTTATTTTTTTATGTTCTATCACCTTCTAAATTTGTTGTGTTCATTTTCGTCGTACAACACCTCGTATATAAATATCTTTTGTACGCAGATATTCCTGTCTACGAAAAGGAAATAATTTCTTCTTCTTTCATCTTTGGGCTTTGGGCAGACGAGGCATAATTAAAACCTTTAGTCTATATTCTCTCTATTTTCTATTATTTGAAATAAAATATTCTAGACAGACGAATTGTGTTTCCATTTCGCTGTAAAAAATATAATTTACAGGGCACCGCGGAATGATACATCAGAAAATCAGCGAACTAAAGAAAATCACTACGCTTTCTCTATTCCCTAGCAACGCAAATTCTGTTCCTTTGATATTAATAGTGGATTTTGTATGTTACAATTCTCAGGGAGATTTGAATTTACAGATCGATGTTGTTAGGATGAAGTAAAAAGGAAGACACGTTGAAAATCTTACACGGCAAAGCAATATTTTTAAGCGTTAATGTTTTCACAACTAATACCACTCTCGAAGTAGAATATAACAGTGGTTCCCAAAATGTATGTCTTTCTTCTGCATTACTAGATGACGTTTTACAAAAATTCCAGATTGTTTTTATAGCGTTTGTTTCTGTTTTATTTGTTTTTTACATCTTTAATTTAATTTATGATCACCCATGCTTTGACTTAGAGAATGGTACCTTAGAAAAACATTAGTTTAAAAAGGGCGACGCGGCTGCGGAAAAGTTTAGTAACCACTGGTGTATAGCATTAAGAGAAACGTCTTTAGGACGAAGTTGAGCGTTCGTCTGGCTTTAATTGCCTTCTTCATTGACGGAAACATTCCTAATGAATTAAATTCCCTTTCTACTCCACCCATAAATAAACCCGAGCGATGACCAAACTTTGATGTGTCCCTTTGAAGCGACACACAAATCCAATTCCGATCGGTCGGCCGTCCGGGCAAAAATTTCAGGAACCCAATAACGTTGTTTGCTGGCGGGCTAATGTCGTACCGCGTGTGTGACTCAGTAATAAACACATTCTTAAGCGCCCATACACGTCACAGGAATTACATTTAACCTGTTGAGAATATGTTTAAAACGAACGTGTTTCAGAACTAGAAAGTACCTCGCAAAGTGCTCATAAGGAACAGACTGTGAGGAAATCCAGTGAATATCACATGGAAATGAGACACGATCAAGTGGAATTCTTGAGGATGTCCCATGAAATCTGGAGAAATCTTTTCAGTGGGTAATTGCAATCAAACAAGATTCGACAACTGTTCACAAACTCTAAAAATTTTTGCGGTGATAATAACACAGCTCCAAGAGCACAAAAACCCATACGTTTTTGGGGTCGCTGAATTCGGATCCGGTGATCCGTTTGACAGTTAGTTCATGTTCACGGTCCACTCCTTTTTTTATGGTAACAATTTCTTTTCTGTTCCCAGATTCTGAGACTCAGAAATTTTGCGTGCTTGGTTTCTCTTTTAAGGTCATCTTCAAGGTTATTTGAAGGTCAACTGTAGTTTTTTCGATAATAATACAATTTCTGACCCTGGATTCTGAAAGAGCAATAAATTTTACATCACAGACGCGGTTGAGTTATATTTTCATTTTCAAGGTCATTTGAGGGTCAAATCCCCCGTCCGAACTTTTTAGGTTTGTATCTCATCATCGTAGCATGGTATCGGGGAAAAGACCTGTACAAAAGTTGTTTGCGTTATTGGGGACCACCGTCTGGTGATCTTGGATTTAATCTTGAAGACCTTGTTCAGGGTTATTTCAAGGCCAACTACTGTTTTTGAAGATAATACCTCTGAATACCGTAGAATGGATCATGCCTCATATTCCCTTTCGAGATAGTGTCACCACCTCCAGCATATTCTGAGGTGGCAGGATTTGAAATATCCTCACTGTGAAACTAAGGCCACAATCCCTTATCCGAACTAAAATTGCTCGCTTTTTCAGAATCCGAAGACAAAAATTGTATTACCGTAAAAACAAGAATTGGTTTTCTTAATTACCTTTAATGTTTATATGTGAGCGCCAGCCAGTCTCAGAGAAACTTTCGAAATTTCGAACTTCTCTCAGCTAAGACAACTAAAACTCTCTCAAAATACTAACTTCGGGGAGTTAAGAAGGTTTTAAGATTTTCTTACCCTGTTTTCTTCACACCAAGTTTTGATCACGGACTGATTCCGGAAAATACAAGCCTGCGACTCTCGTTCTCCAGTTGATAGCACTGCTCCGGTTTCAGCATTGCATTTGAATGCTATTCCATGCTCATTGGTTCCAATTTATGTTTGTCGTTACTTATTTCACTTCTAATTTACCAGCTCTTCACAAATACTTGAATCGGTACTAGTTTCTTGTTTGGGCCCTCCAAAAAGAGACACTACCCTTTGAAGACAGTTGAAATGAACAAATGAATGAAAATTCACCTTTTTTATTCCAGGATTGTTGTATTTCTTCACTATATGCGTCTTCAAATGTTAATTTTATGTTTTTTCCGACTTTACATCAAATTTTAATCAGTTTTAAGCAAACATTTGTGGGATGCAAAATTTTTAACAGTCTCTTGCTTCCAATTTCAAAATCAACAAACTTTTCGTTTTTCCCGGTCTGTTTCCTAGTGACCGCACTCCCGTAAGTATGTTTTAAATTTTCACTGCACTCCTTATTTTATTCATTTTTGTTATAACTGATTACTACTGTGTAAAATGTTCTTAATATTTTATTTAATTCCTCTTTCCCTTAAATTTTGACTTCAAGTGTTGATTTTTTAATTGTCAAAGTCCTTCCCCTTTCAATTGAACCCCCCTCATGTAGGCAACTTACAATGACATTGTACCTTGACACCCGTCACTGTCTATTCCTCTATTCTATCAATTTTATTTTCAATTCATATAATTATTATTACAATTTGCCAAGCTTTGTGCATTCCTAAACAAGTTCTTTTTCTACTGAATATGCGGCGATTTCCATACATCTCAATATTTTTTATAGAAAATATCATCACATGTTTTTGGATTCGAAAGGATTCATTTTAACGACCAAGTCTGATAGTTCTGCACAAATTAATTAGTTTGAAATGACTAATTTTAAAGTTTCCGTTACGGCGAGCTTGTACGTACTTAACCGCGCGCACGACCTTCTCGTGTACGGACGACTTAACGTTTAGAGCGGCCGGCTAATAAACACATTCTTACGACCGCTGTCTGCCAAGTCGAGTAATCACGAGACCCTCGACAAAGGCTAGTGGTGCTCCAGTGGAGAGCCACTACGGAAGTCAGCCGGATCAGCAGCGATGTGCGGTGGCATGTCGACCGTGACGGTTGGACGGCTTCTTCAGGGGCTTTCAGGTCCGCCTTCAAGGGTCTCGGTTACTGCCGGGACTTCCCCTAACAACCTCGGTGAATTATTGGATGTTACGAATTTACGGCAGCGTTTGAAAGTGAAATATTTCCGCTGCATTAATAAATTAAGGTTAACTGAATTATTCACGGTTTAAAGATGTAGGTTAAAGGCAATTTTATAGATATCCTTTTGTCTTTAACTTTTGGCGAAGCGCCATCTGTCCTGCTTTTATACGAAACATGAGAGAAATGCTACCGTCATTTTAAAACATTTTATTTATATTAATCAAGCAAATAATATTATTATTTAATGAATTAGACTTTTTTGAAGAAAAAATGTCCCTACTTTTTTCGAATTCTGCCTGAACCCATCTCGCTTGCACTCACAGACCGCTACGATGTTTACGACGAAACCCTTTTATTGGCTGTAATTAAGAAACGCTATCGATATTTTTGTCTGTCATTTCACTTTTGTGGTCAAATTGTATTCCTAAAGCCGAATTTCATAGTCTGCAGGTGGTACAAATCAAGGAGTTTTTGAAAAAAAAAACAAGTTTGAGTAGTCGCCTCCGACCAAACGCTGTCGGTTTGCAACTGCAGACGTAGGGACATTTGTTCACTTTATCAACATTAATGTGCTTATCCTTTGGTACAAATGATGGGAAAAATCAGGCCAGCTCTTAGGCTATAAGTATTTGCAACAAAAAAACTGGTCTGCCGGCCGGTAAACACAAACACGTGCTCTTTGTATTGGTACAATTATTAAATAAATATGAAATGAATAATGAATTACAATTAATAAATTATGAAAATATTTACCAGAGGATCTGATAAACTATTTTGTTTTTTATTTCTATTTTTCTCCTATTTTATGTTTCTCAATAGGTTCAGGGTGTTTAATGCTACATTAATTATAATTCATAACATATTTTATCTATATATTTTTAAGAAACATAATGAAATCTTTCTGTATATTTTAATTGTCTGGAATATAGTTGCATTGTTATTTAAAATCATTAAAACTGTCTTTACCACACTGTTTCCATACTTCCAACATAATGATAATCACAAATATTTCACAAATATGTCTATTAAATGAAATTAAAATACATATATAGAACATTAAGGGTATGAAATGAGCATCTAATTATTATTTTGCATTCGACATGCCCAGTAATAAAGAATCTGGGGAATTTGAAGTTTTTGTCAAAAAAGTTGTTTGGTATAGTGTTTACGAAGATAGTTGAAATCGTATAAAAACTAAAATACCATCCGTTAACAGAGGGCAGCACAACGCGTAATAAAGAAAACTTTTTACAGTAGCTAGTAGATACCTCTGTTTGTAAATCTAGTGACCTTGTTTCCCCTACTGAGAAGTTATTCAAATGGAGTATAGTGCTCAGCTCATTTAAAGTTCATTTAGCTGTTATTTAAGTATACTTTTTAAAATGACTTAAAAATCCCAAGAAATAAAGCAAAATTCCCTATTTCCCCAATTCCAAAAAAATCTCAGCTTAGAGAAGTTGTGCTGCCCTCTGTTAACGGATTGTATTATCGGAATACGGGAGTTGGAATTGTATAAGTAGTGACATGTATAAAAGAAAAGCCGAACGACGAAAACAAAGATGACCACCGGTCGCTGAATTACAAGTGGAAGTGGATCTTATTTGCGGAAGGGCGAAATGGGCGGTGACTATGAGACGCCTTCATTATAGCCATCCTTCTCTATCGCACGGATTTCTATGACTTACTTTATCGCTCCCACGTAACGGCCGATGAACCATGGGGACTTTCCGAACCTGTATATCTAAAATTTTATTTTCTTGATTTCAAATTTATTCTTTACCTATTCTAATCTTTTGCTAATAGCGTAAACCATTTTTATTGTAAAAAAGTGATATTGGCGACGGAAACTATTCCATTTAAAAATAGCCCTACATTTTTAAATACTTTGGATGCAATACAATCTGCATACGGCGCACAAATGCTCCCTAGACGACGAAACGCGGCTCGACTTCGTGAAACTTCCAGGCCGTTCGGTCCAATTTCTCGATTTAAAGTCCTTGGGCGTGTAACATTAAATATGTCGGCGGAAATAAATGCACATAAAATCAGTATTTGAACAGGCCATAAACCTGGGTCCATGATCCATCACGTGGCCTTTGCCTTTCGGGGGGAGATAAACGCACCGCTAGGAAGTGGTGGCGAAGGAAAAACTGACGATTTATGGGCCTGTGATGGAGGCAGATAAATTTGGAACTCCACTAGTAAGAAATATTTAATACTGGAGCAGTTACAGATAATGTCTTTATCGTGAGGTATTGCTTTCAACGGGACCTAATGTACTTCATTTTAAGATATAATTCTATTATATTCTACGGATGAAATAAAGTATCTTAGGAAATGAGGTTGATAAATAAGATACAGGGTGTAAATAAATAAATGCAAAAAAATTAAGGCCACTCCTCGGTGAATATTAACGAGGGTTTCCACGTAAAAAAATTCTGCTTTCTTGCGGATTTACGGTTCTTCAATCGAGGAAAGAAATTCTTAATTTTTATTTTTTTCCTTAAGGAACATAAATTGTACCTAGACCATAAAACTTAGAAATAGTTATTTATGAATTAAGCGAGTTATGTTATTCCCGAGTTTTATGATGGCAAGCTTGGGTTTGGAGGGACTTACGGGTCACTCAACGTAGCCGCGGTCAAAGGATAGATAGCATTTACCTTATAATTACTTTATAAGGGATATAACGAATTTGATTGGTTCATTTAAGAATAATTTTGACCTGACGAGTGAAGAGAAGTACAGAGAGATGTACGGAAGGCAGTTCTAGTTGAGCATTGAAGATGTGAATACATTGCTATTCTGCTGACTGTGGATTATCGGGCCTCTGGTTGTTGTCATAAAACACCTCGAGTACTTTATTTGTAACGTTTTATTTTAAATAATTTTCATTTACGGTATTACTTATTATTTCATGAAGATGAGTGACACGAGTAGTGATATTAACGCCCAAGTTAGCCCTACGACTCCGACATGTATATTAATTTCCTGATCGTTAGAAACCAATCTATATTATTTCTTTTCATTGGAAATCGGTTTCGGTATGTGCCCATCTCCAGATAAAATATTATAACGTTTTATTAATAACAAGAGAGACACATCTAAAAAAGATACAATCCGAGAAACTAATCCAAGAAACTAACCTTAAAATATTTATGTTGTTCGTTACAATGTCGAATTCAACTGAACCAAAAGTAAGGCTATAATCAAAATAATTATCTATTACTTACTACTGTCAAGTTCAATATAAATATGGTTAAGATTGTTTGTGCATGCTAGTTTTCTGTAGTTTTTGACAGAAATTTATACTGAGTGTTGGTAATACTATATTTCATTAATTAGGAATGAATTCACTATCAAAACAAAAAAATATTACATACCATAAAAACATAGCCAAATGGAATAAATTCAATAATAAATAAATAGGGACGTTTTAGAAAAAACGCTCGGACACGTCGATTGGTATTTTTAGTTGCGTATTTTTTTTCAACACAAACTTTTTATACAGGGTGTGTCATGTAACAATACCAATTTTCTTATTTTAATTGCAACAACCTGTATATTATTCAATTTTTGGATTCTTCAGAAAATTCTGGATATATTTCATGTACCTTATACCTATATTCAACTGTTTCGGATATGTTAAGTGTTCTCAGATTTATTGCAAAAATTAACATTAAAAAAAGAAAATTATTTGATTACAGAAATTCGCTAGTACACACTCAATACTTATTTTCCTTTTAGCTCTTCCTTTCCTTCCTTTTTACTGATATAAAATAAAAAAAAACTATAAATAGTTTTTTTATTGTTGTTTAAAACGCCTGGCCTTAGCAACGTGTTATCTGTCTGCATGACAGTAGTTATCAGTGTTATAGTCGAATTTCGTTAACTGCATATCAGAAAAATGGTTCATTTAACAGAAATGCACAATATAACAGTTCTACAGATTACTGGTTATGAAGATAACAGACGGACACAAATGGAAGTTGCTCACTTATTTCATGAAAGATTTTCAAATTTGCCGCTTATATTCCAAGGGACAATTAGTAAAACAGAAAAGCAGTTTCGGGAGCTTGGACATGTTAGGCAGATAAAAAAAGCAGCAGCCAGTGCAATAAGTGATGATACCAAATAGGATATTATGCTTGAGTTTCAGGAAAACCTACGTACTTCTAGTCGAAAAGCAGCTCCAATGTTCGATGTTAGGTATTTATGGATTATTCGAATATTAAAAGAAAATAAAATGCATCCCTATAAAACGAAACCAACTCAGGAGTTCATGGAAGACCATTTTGATAGGAGAACGTATTTTTGTGAACAAATGATGGCAATATTAGATAACAATGTGATCCAATTAGAACATGTTTTGTTTTCTGATGAGGGCACCTTTACCGTGAAGGTCATGCTAATCGTCAAAATTGCCGCTATTGGTTTTATGAAAATCCTCACTGAATTACAGAAGAACATACGCAATACCCTGAAAAGGTTCAAGTTTGGGCAGGAATTGTTGGAGATCATATCCCTTTTTCATTGATGGCAATTTGAATGGCGATAATTATTTAGCACTGTTCCAAAATAATGTCGTGCCAACTTTGCAGTAAACCCACAAGTTCTAGCGAATATGATATGGTTTCAGCAAGATAGAGCACCGCCCCATTACCAAACCAATGTTCTGCAGTATCTCAACCGAATATTTCCAAAACGGATCGGTGGAATGGCCAGCACGATCCCCTGATCTGACACCATTAGATTTCTTCTTATGGGGATATGTCAAATCGGTCACGTCTGAGACGTTGAGTAAAGTTAGAAGAAATTTCTATAAGATTAGGATGTTGCCAAGACGTTCGCGGCGAGCATTTTTTTTGCTTTTTTACATTATCAATAAATAAATAGTATTACTTATTAGTTTTTGAGTGTGTTGTAGCGAATTTTTGTAATCAAATAATTTTCTTTTTTTAATGTTAATTTTTGCAAAACACTTTATATTTCCGAAACAGTTGAAGATAGGTATAGGACATTGTACATGAAATACGTCTAAAATTTTCTAAAAAATCCAAAAATTTAATAGTATACAGGGTGTTGCATTTAAAATAAAAAAGTTGGTATTGACCAGTGTTACATGACATCCTGAATAAAACATTTTTGTTTAAAAAAATTATCAACTAAAAATACCAATCGACGTGTCCAAGCGTTTTTTCGGAGACGCCCCCATTTATTTATTATTGAATTTATTCCATTTGACTGATACACACTGTACATACTAGTATTAGCTCTGATATATTTTACACTATTATGAAGATATTAAGCTTTTTATAAAAAAAAGTTTCGTGTAAAAATTGTAAAGCATACAATTCTACATAAAAATGGCATCTTGACTTTTTCTTGTATTATTAAAATTAACAGAGTTAGGTAGGCTAGAAGTTAAAGGAAGATTTCAGAAATTAAAAAAAATCATAAGCAGAAAAATGAATGTATTTTGTAATTTTTTTTTTCGATCTACTCTAAAAAATGTAAGCTTTCTTTTCAGAGAAATAGATACGTTTTTTAATTTTTAATAAGAAAGTTATAACAATTTCAAATTTGTTGTTCACCCCCCTAAACAGAGATTTTAACGAAAACCCCGAAACACGTCAATTTAATTTTGTCAATTTGTTTACATAAATCATATTTTTTAGTCTTTTTTTGAGAAATATGATTTTTTATAAATAAAAAATATAGTTTTTCTGAAATAAAAAATAAGGGTAGCAACCCCCAAACACGGAATCACTTGCGAAATATTTGTTTTTTATCATGTATAATTTCCATTTTGTTTCATTTCAAAATATTGATTAGAACCCCAGAAATTTTGAAAAAACTGTTTTGGGGGGCGAACTTTGAGGGTGTATTTCACCCCGTAAATATGTTTTTCTGCCGATAAAAAAAATACGTGTCTCTTTACATTTTTAAAAAAAAATACAAAATTCATTCGTTTTTCTGCTTGTTAAGATTTTTTTAAATTTCTGAAATCTTCCCTTAACTTCTAGCCTCCCTAACTGTTAATTTTAATAGTACAAGAAAAAGTCAAGAAGCCATTTTTATGTAGAATTGCTTTACAACTTTTATAGCCCTTGCCCCTTTCGAGTTATCTTGAAAAACTCCTTTGTTTTATCTTTTTTCACCCCTGGCCGGGGGTTGAAAAAAAATTACTGTCACTTATTGTTATTATATACCTCAAACTAACTCATATCAAAAATTCAGGCAAGTTGACCAAAATTTCGATCTAAAGGCTTATTTAATTGGACTAAAAAGTAAATTTCAGTTCTTGTTAAATAGATCCCTGTTTTACTTATGCTACGTAATATTTCTTGATAAATCTTTTGCTTATCTGTATTCATATAAAGTTCATGTCATTTTGTTCCTTTCAACCGCTGGTAATCCCGCAAACGCCGCCAATGCAGCTCAGCATCAAGGCGGCGCTGAATCGAATTTATTGTCCCCCCATTCCGATACATTGTGCACCTTGATGTACCGCATACATCATCGCCTCCATCAACTTCGTGATCCGCGCGGCAGACGAGTGCACGGCGACGGCGACACGACGAGCCGTGTTTTTGGATGCCGTACACGGGCATCAATTTGAATTTATTTCAGCACCTCGACAGTCACGTCACAAGATTTCGGCGTGTGATTTCGCAAATAATATATTTATGGGAGCCGGGTTTTAAGGGACAATTTCTTCCGAATCGAATCGGGCCGCGCTGATTGATTTACGAGCAGGTTGAGATCGTTGGGCGCGGGGAAATGTAGGTTTTTTAATATTCGAGAGAATTTATCAATTTTCTTGTCAAGTGGTCGGGGTGGTAACAAAGAAACGTCGGAGGCATCTGAACAGTTATATCGGGAATTTTATTATGTACACATAGTTTTGAACTGCTAAGTATTTATTTTCCTTATAATAGGCGGGTAAATTTAGTAATGAGACTGATGTTTTCAAATATTTTTATTCGAATGAAATTATAATTCAATATTGTCTTCCTCAAAATAATTCCTTTGGGAAGCCACACAACGTTAACGACGATTCTTCCACTCCTCATAGCAGTGTTGGAACTCAGATACTGGAATAACCTTCAGCTGGTCGGTTACAGCCATTCGAATGTTTTCGTGTCCCAAAATAGCGTCCCTTGAGATGATATTTTAATCTTGGGAAGAGCAAAAGTCACAAGGACTTAAGTCAGGTGAGTAAGGAGGCTGAGGAGCCACAGGAATGTTTTACTAGCCAAAAATCCGTTTAATGAACCGTGTTGGTAGAATCTGGAGAATGAAACCAAAAGTAGTCATATGAATATACACTGCCATTGTGAGACCAATGTTAGCCTACGGGGTTGTCATCTGCTGGTAGAAAAGGATTGCTTGTCTGAGCATGATTGGAGTTATGCGAACAACATCCACCATAGTAGTGGAGGTAATGCTGTGTCTGCCACCTTTGGATATCTATCTAAGAGAAGTGGCCTTGACAACCATGCTACGCCTCAAGAACGTCGGTTTCAAAACGGATGTAGGATTCGGAGAAGTTGCTAAGGGGTACTTAGAATACCCTAGCACTCACATGACTCTTTTTTTCAATAACCTCTCCGTAAAAGTGTTGATTGACTGTCTGGCCTTGAAGTACAAACTCTTTGTTGACGATTCCCTGGCTATCAAACAAGCCAATCAGCATGCTTTTAATATTTCTTGCTTTTTTGGGCTTTGGAGAGGCTGAAGTGTGCCCCATGCTCTGTTGTTTCGTTTCCAGGTCGTACTTAAACATTAAACTCTCATCACCAGTAATGACACGTTCCAAAAAATTGTGTTCATCTTCAATTGATTCCAAAAAATCAAGCATCTTTCTCTCCTGATGTTCTTTTGTTCCTGCGAAAGATTTTTTTAGAACCATTTTTGAGCAGATCTTTCTCATTCAATTCATTGGTCAAAACCTGATGAACGGTGGTGTGACTCAAATTCAATTGTTCCCCGATCATTCTGATCGTCAACCGACGATCTGAATCCACAAGAATCCGGATTCTGTCTTAACATTTTCGTCGGTCCTTGCAGTTGAAGGCCTTCCGCTGCGTGGTTCATCTTCCATCGACTCTCTTCCTACTGAAAATGCTTTAACCCACCGAAAATCCTGAGCTCTTGATAAAACACTATCTCCGTAGACCTACTGAAGTTTTGCAAAAATTTCTGTTGCATTGTGAACTTGCCTGAAGCAAAACCTGATAGCACACCGTTGCTCGAAATTAATGTCACTCATTTTTAGAAAGCACTACAAAAACCGGTTTCACGAGTAAAATGACTACGGACAACCAAATTATTCGACCGAATTCAAACTCATACTGAACACATGTCACATGTTCATCTGTTGCCACTCAAAACCCGTCAATTCTATCTATCTTTTTCTCTGTTTATTTTTAAATTATTTTTGTAGTCAGCCTTCAACTCTATGTTCAAGAGAATAATCATAAACAAATTGAACACAGGCATTGCCAAATTAAAGTTCCCCTTTTTGGGGCAGTCCATAAAACGGTTTCTAATTGGGTTGACGTTACATACTAGACACAAGCTCCCCCACATCTTTCAAAACTCCAGACAAGCAGGCAGTGTTGCCAGAGATGG
Source organism: Anoplophora glabripennis (assembly GCF_000390285.2). Taxonomy (NCBI): domain Eukaryota; kingdom Metazoa; phylum Arthropoda; class Insecta; order Coleoptera; family Cerambycidae; genus Anoplophora; species Anoplophora glabripennis. Next base: position 1,089,076 of record NW_019416226.1, on the reverse strand, counting down.
TACAGGTTTAGATCGTTTAAAAAGAAGTTCGCTAGTACATTTTTTGTCTCAAATACGTTTTTACTAAATTTAATTTTACAGTATTTTTGTCTTACATAACCTCTGACCTTAACATGTTCAGAGTTTTGTTTCGGATTACAATATTATAACCAATTTGACTTTTTTCTATTTGGCAATCGGTAACAATGAAAACTAATACTAGTTGATGTCTAAGTATTTTATGTCTATGGTGTATTTCTAATTTAAGTGCGGCAAACTTAAATCAATAAAATTTCCTAGTTTGAGGGTTATTCTTTCGGCTGCTCTTGATTACTAAATTTTACGTCACTGCGAACTTATCCTAAATAGACTTTATTTTACCATATTTTCTGTGTCGTCGGTGTCAACTCAGCAATATCCTCTGGCCCAACAAAGTAAAATCAGACCTCCGGCTTTACGACTTTCGAACTGCCCGAAACATCATCGGACATCCACCAGATTACTGGCCGGCTGACAAACAGAACCGTCTTTACACCGGCAGTAAAATTTTAGTGCCGCGTTATGGACGTCTTTCGACGGTCCCACATCGCAGTTAGCGGATATTTCCACGCACTAAGACAATTTGCCCGACGGCGGTCGGTCAATATCGGCCGGATTGAGTGTTTTGTTTTACGACGGATCCGTGACGGACGCGATTTGTAATACGACGTACGATCGTCCGCGAGGATTTGTCATTTTACGTCTCCTGGGTTTATTGAATTTTATGTAGCGGGTGGCAGTGGAAAGATTGGCCGATAAAATGGAAATATCTGCCAGTAAAACGTTGATTTCGCCAAATGCATTGTCGGTTCTTACATATTAACCGGTGACAGTTCGTTGGGGTCAGCAGCGTCGACTTATATTTAGAAAAATTTGTTGGCATGAATGATAGATTTTAAGCAAAATATTTTTATACAAACGTGATTCGGAGAATGCTTTGTTTCTGATATACAGGGCGTTGAAATTTACAAAAGAATGTCAACGCAATATTTAGGGAATTTCTGAAAACGAATTAATTTTAGGGAAATTATAATACAGGTAACTTTAATTCAATTTCTCAAAAAACCACTGGCGTACTGTCAAAGAGATTAAAAAGGGCAACATAATTGTTTTTTGAACGTTACTGGAAGTATATAGTAACTTTTTCATTTTATTCAAATGTTTATTTGTAAGTAAAAAAAAAACATTGTACCGAATTTCAGATGAAGTCCCAGAGCTTTAAATAAAAAAAAATGAAATAAAAGTAACTTAAAATGGTTCGGTATACAAAAAATATATGGTCAAATCGTCAAAAGCTCAAAAAATGTATTGGCATAAAACTTTTGAATTTTCCAAGTAAAATAAATCAAAGGTTCAACGCCAATGATTTTTTTGGACTTTCTATGATTATATTTTATTTGAAATCATATTTATAAAAAAAATCACATAAATGATCTTATTTAGCATACTTTTTTAAATTCATTTTCAGAGTAGTAAGTACACACATAGTATTCAGTTGATGTGCAGAAAATCAGTTTTTTTTTCTCTCAAAATAATTAATGAAAACGGAGCGCGGAGAAACGCAGAAGCCATATTGTGACGTATACCACTCCTTATCACATACCCACATACTGGAATGGGTCTCATGTATAACATACCGTCCCTTTTCCTCACGTAATGACGTAAATAAATATTGCCATATTATTCATCAGTAAGTATTAGTTTATTTTATCTAGTATTTTTGTCAGTATAATTCAAATATGTATGTATAATTTACCTACAACTTTTAAGACCCATTCTCGACGCTGATATCGGACATTTATTTAGTTTTTTTTTATAATTATTAAAAAATAGTAACAAGAAACGGAAATATTACAAATACGTAGACATAAGTAACATTTATATTGAACCAACTCGACTAATTTTTACAAATAGTCCAAGCATTATAGAAAAATGCTTACAGAAACTATTACCTGGACAAAAAAATATGACCGTATAGAAAATTAAATTTTAAATTGAGTATCTTGTTCTTTAAACTCGATCCAAAATGGCGAACAAAGTATTCAATATTAACCTCCATCAAGTGTATCGCTGTAAAATGTTAATTGCGTTCTCAATTTTTTTTTAAATAAAAAAATTATCTCGGCTCCAGAAGGTCGAAGAAAAACATTTTTTTTAAATTCGTGAAAAAATGTCAGCAGTTTCTTTCTTTAAGTCATATCCATAAAATAAAAATTGAAACAGTTATTTGAAAAAAAAAAAATACCCAAAAAAAGTGCAACTTTTTCAGTCATTTTTTTATCCTTAAAATTAATAAAATCGTCAATATTTTTTGACAGCATGATAATATAACTCTTTACGAAGAAAATAAGCCGAAAATTACTGTAGGGCTATCCCCTGAGAAGATCTAGCCAATTTTCGAGAGCGCCTTTTTTTTCAAAAAATCGATATATTTCGAAAAAAAATTAATATTTTTAAATTTTTCAAAAATGTACTTTTTTGGCTTGCCGCGGGCTATGCTTGCCGTAAATAGCAAATATGGGAACGTAAATGTAAACGAGTTATAGAAGAAGAGAAAAGAGAAGATTTTTAACGTTTTTTTCGATATATCTCGAAAAGTAACAAAGCAATCGATACTTACAAAAAATCAGTCGATAGATCTTTTTAAAACCTACGACTTTCTCATTTAAAATTTTTCAATCGGTGCTATATTTTTTTAGTTATTTTAGAAAAACCGTTTTTTGCAACTTTGCGATTTTTTTAACCATGTTCGCCATTTTGGATCGATTTTAAAGAACAAGAAACTCAATTTAAAATTTAATTTTCTATACGGTCATATTTTTTTTGTCCAGGTAATAATTTCTGAAAATTTAACATTAATCCGTGACAGAATGCTTGGACTAAAAATATTGTATAGACTTTCGGGGTTTGCCGATCCAATATACAGGGTGGTTCACAACTTATCCAAAAAAAAATGGGAATAGATGCGGCATGAGAAATGGAGTCAAGATCGTAAAAAATTTTTTGTAAAATCCTTTTAGTTTCCGAGAATATATTATTGAAGTTTTAGTACTTTGAAGCATTACATCGCTGGACAATTGTGGTCTCTAGCGTCAGTCTCAATACGCGTGGAAAGTCACGTGGCCTCAGCGACTCTGAATACTGAAATCCGATTTTACAATCGTCGTTACGTTAGTATTTACAATAGTTTTCTAGTAGTTAGTGTCCAAAATGGCTTGCGTGTATAGCACCTCGGAGTTGATGAATATCGTTTGAATTTATGGTGAAGCAAGACAACATTTGTGTTATGGTGAAACATTTGTGCTATGGCGAAACAGTACATTTGTGTTAGTTCGTAGAAACTGAGTAAGATGGTCCCAAATGTGTTTACACGTTGGTGGACAAAATTTGAACAATTGGTGTAACATCAGGTATGTGCAATTATTTTATTAATTAAAACCACAAATTAATTTTATTAATTAATAATAATAATAGCGACAAAAGCAGTTGAATTTGCTGATTTAAAATAGGTGCTATAAAATTCTATTTATTCCTTTTCTTGCGAAATTCTTTCAAGTTTTTGTTCGTTTTTATCACACTTTGTCTCCCGCCGGCGCCGTACCGGTCGCATTGTGCGAGGTCAGGTTTTACAATGGACCAGTTTCCAGTGCCGTGCAGAAATGTGTTTTTAAATAATTTTCGAACTACCCTTTTTGATTTTTTCTTTACAAAATTGTATTTGTAAGAGTCCCCTGTACATCGAAAATTTTTATTTTGAATAAGTTCTGAATCACTCTGTACAGGGCGATTCACCAAGGGTGACCAAAAATGAAACCTCGTATTCCTTGGTGAATTTTAAGGGGAGCCTTTCGTATAAAATTTTTATCTAGGACGCTTCGTTAAAAAGATACAGGCTTAGTTAGTGAAATAATTTGAAATTGGGCACACGTATTTATGTAAACATTGTCCAAATTTTGAGGCTCTTTTTCTAAAATTTAGATGCTCCAGTGGCGGAGATACAGGGTATATTTTTCTAAATAAAATAGTACGTCACTGCTTTACGGTAACAATCATGATATTTTCGGATTCGTCTTTTCTACAAATTACTACTCTCTTAGGTTTTTCGAAAAAAGCCTAATTTTTGAGTAAAAAAAAACGAACTGAACTTACTTAAATTATTTAAAAAAATTAAAAATATTTTTTTAAGTTTCACACCCTGTATCTTTTTAACGAAGCGTCCTAGATAAAAATTTTTTACGAAAAACCACTTAAAATTCACTAAAGAATACGAGGATTCATTTTTGGTCATCATTTATGTACCACCCTGTATATTGTCACGAGCCGCTACTGATACTCAGTATCTTGTAAATTCTGAATATATCTTCGTATATGCTCATTATTTATTTCACTTCTAGACATTATGCTTAAGTGTAGAATATTGAAAATAATTCACGATCGAAACGATATTGTTTTTCGTTAATGCCTTGCCGAATACTGTGTTTCAATTCAATTCAGTATAATGTTATTGAAGTAATTCATATTTAATACCAGCGCAATACCAAATCGATATATCTTAAATTATGGGTATTTCCGCTATGGAAATATACTTGTAATCGCTGTAATATATCTAGCTTAAACCCTGCTTCATATAGCATCGAATTAATACCGAACTGTACAACAGTATATTGTAGTAGGAATTGGCGATATATGTGTGTTCATTGTAATATTGGTGTAATTAATGACTGTTAGTCAAAGATAAATCTTTATTATTTTCCCTAAAACATTTTCAATTGTATGAGCACAGAAAAATTATGTAAATCTTTAAAATACGTTTGTAAATATATGCATACAGGTTTAGTAGAAATTTTCTCGGGTACTTAAAAAAATAAACATGTACCACATACTTTATGCTATAAATAAAATACGAACAGATTTCTTCTTCTCGTTATTTAACTGCGAGTGGTTAAAGTCGACGTTCGATCGCCTCTCTAACTGGAACGCGTCGAAACCTGGACTAACTTCCACTAACTTCAATATTTAATTGTGGTGTTGGCCCACCTAATTCTTTTATTTTTAGTTTATCCTCATAAGGCAGTGAACCAAGTAAAGTTTTTTGTAAAAACGAAACGCTATTCATTTTAATAACTATAATATCCGTAGACGCCTAAACAAAAACATTCAAACGTGCCGCTCACAGAAATAAACCACCACATACCACGTACAAAATATTACTACATTTACTGAAGCAGTGGCTGTCGTTGTTGCAGCCACATAAGCCCATATAAAAGTGTCCTGGGTGACGTGCCTGATTAGCCAATAAAAACAAAGGGCGCATCTAACTGTTCGCTGTGCACATATTTTGTATATAAGGTTGCATATATTAAGGAGCGTAGCTCGCGTCGTAATAAATAATAATATAAGATCCTAGATTTATTTTAGCGCGAGTACATTTGGATTCTTTAAATATTTCGTTGATATTTAATACGATTAAATACATAAAATTTTATGTGCTCTGCAGCTTCGCAGCTCTTATGGTAAAACCGCCACTGCCCACAAGCATACTGTAGCTCAACAATATTTCGGTCGTTGGAACAATTTTTAGTTTAGCAGTGTTTGGATTGGAAACCGAGGTGATCTCACAATAAACATTAATAGGAAAACTGTAACCTGAGGGGTTATTTCTTCATTTATCTATCTACCGTTATGACCAGTATCATAACGATATTAACTTGTAAAAGAGTATACTATTTAATTCTCGAAAGGGAATTATCATTACACTTTAATTAATACATGGAAACTTAGAAATGTTGTACGTTCAGAGAATGAATACCAGCCACTTACCGTATGTCGCTCATGCACAAGGTAATCCAGTGGTTGGTTGTATAGGGTGACACTTAAGTTGGAAGAACAAGAAAGAAACACCAAAACTTCCAGGGAGGGTTTTAATAACAATAAAAACAAAACAAACAAACAAAATAACAACACAACGGGCTCGAACAACATTATTAATTAAGTTATTGACACGCGACAGCGTACCGAGATCCAGGGAATGCGCGATGCATAGCAAAATTTGGAATGACTTTATCCATTATTAAATTGACCCGAGACTCTAAAACTTAGTAGTCTGCTCAATGTGAAACTCAAGGAAAAACTGCCTGTTTTTTCGGAGATCTCTCTTGAATTCGACACCTCGCTTCGATACGCCCATTTCTTGGGTCCAGACGTTTATGTTGTTATCTTACTGGCGGAAAAATGAATATCGGGACGCTTTGGCATAACTATGCCATGTTAATCGTTATCTAATCGACTGATTTTTACAATTGTCTAAATAATTTTGAGACTAAACTTACAAACAACCCTATACCTTCCTCTTGTGACTCCGCATAGCAATACGGGACGGATTAGTCAATCTCATTTAATCTATCCTTATAGCTTGGAAAATCCGCCAAAAAACCAGCTATTTGACCTATTATTATTTTCCCGACAACATTTTAACAACTTTAATTATCTTGGAATTCCTATGTGTTCATTCGAATGCATTCGTTATTAGAAATATCGATTTTTCTCCTTGTACCAGATGCTCAACACATGGCCCCGACGGTCTAAGTGAACTTGTTCAAAAAAATATTGTTAAATTTCATGGGGCCTTCTCCTTGTGGCGACGCTAAACCTACTTGAAGACTCTTAACTCGATAAATTAGTGTTGACTGAAATATTTTACTTTTTGACCCATCCGTTCCGAGAACTAACAAATAAATTACTACGCGTCCCGGCTTTTGTTACAAAACGATGCCTTTCTCCATGAGGAAAAATTACAATATTTACGTTTAGTTGACGCAGTTTGTATCGTTCGCCGATAAATACTGTTTGTAGCTCCGCAAATTTAAAGAAATTTAATGCGTACTTCTAATAATAAGTCATCGAGCGGCCCCTCTCCTGCCCAATTTCCTTGCCATTGTTTACGCGGCTAATCGAATATAGCGGGAGATTTATAAGGATTAGCTCCCCATTTCCACCAGATTCTCGGAGAGATTCCAGGTACACCAATTAACCCTCCTGTGTTACTTAATCTCATAATAATTAAGAAGGAACTTTTAATTGATTCCAGCCCTTTTACGTGATTAGGTCAAGACTCCTTCCGGCCTTAATTAAATTTTTATCAAAGCAATCTCCCGCCGGAGCTACGGCGTAATCAAAATTGTCGAACCTGCTAGGCGTTTACGGGAAACTTCATCATTTCGGCGCATTGGGGGTGTAAAAGGCGCTCATTAAAAAGGGCTCCGGAGACGCAGGGGTTTCCAGACATTGATCCCTTCCGAATTTGTGTTTCTTGTTCTCTCCTGCGTCTGAATAATTGAGTGTAAGTATTTTTTGCCGCCGGGATCCTGCTGAGATAGGCGGCGCAGGCGAAGATTTCGGCTGCTCGGGGCCAGAACCACCCCCACAGCCCTGATTTACAACAAAAATCTGATTCCTGCAGGGCTAAATCCAGAAGGGATATAGATAACATGTAAAACAGGATCGTTATTGCTTTTCGATTGATATCGATTACGAAGTAAGAGAGACTTGTCAATTGCAACAAAATGTGACGTCTGATGTCAATTGTGACAAACATGCTCTTGGCCCCTTAGTTGATTTATTTCAAAGTCGTAACTTCCTTATTTGCCAATTGGCAGTCATCAGCTGTCTGTGATAAAAAATAAGTTAAAGATGAATTAATGAATGAAGAACAAACATGGGACGTACTGTAGGTTTCAAGAAGAAGTTACTAATGAGTATCTTTAATGCACCGATCAGAAAAGTTCTAAAAGAATTTAATATGCCTTGAAATGAAGAGCTGCTTTATAAAACAATTGAAAACTCATGGAACATCCAAAGTTAATTATATAGTCAACACCTTTTATGTGGGAGAAACATCATTACTATCTTATTTGTACTATCAATTTTATATTAAAAAAATTATTTATTAAAATTATGTAATATGTTTAATAAACTAGTGGAAAAAATTAAAGGATAAAAAAATCTAAATTTTCGGCGATTTTTCAAATGGCTGTATCTTTGATAAAAATGGTCGTATTGGAGTAAAAGAAAAGCAATTTGAAGGCTGAAGTTTCTAATTTTTGGATCTTGCAAAAAAAAAATTCAGAAGTATCGCAGCAATAATCGAGGTCAATATTCGGTGAGGGGTATTAACTTTTTTAAATTTAATTAAAATTCGGTCAGCATAATCACGAAATGAAGTAGGGGAATCGTGTCGAAAATGCTTGGGGATTATTGAGATAAATTTTCCGGAGTGAATCCAACGAAAAAAATTTTTAAAAAACTTAAAAAAAAATATTTTTTTTTTTGTCATAACTTCAAACGCTTTTCGCACTTGTGTAAAAAAAGAAAAAGAAAGAAAATCCGACCGTACAACCTCCACGTGGTACGCTTTGGGTAACGCTAATGCCGGCGGTTTTGCGAAATTTCTGAAAATCGGTTCAAAAAAATTAAAAAAATTTTTTTTTTTTATAATTTCAAACGCTTTCTGCAATTAGAATGTAAAAAAAAATCAGGAATAAAATGTTTTTTTCATTTTTTTTTTACAGATTATGAGCATTTTTAAAGGCAAAAAAACGTGATCCTTTAATTTTTTTAAAAATTCAATCGAATGAAACAAAAAAACGGCTTGATGGATCGAATTGAAATTCTGTAGGGCTTTTAGGGGTACAATGACCTGTAAAAGGCACACTTAACATTAGTCATTTTCCCAATATTCTCAATGTGGCACGAGATTTTCTAGAAGACCCCTAAAAGTCCTATTTTTTACGATTTTTCAGTCATGTTAAGGAAAAAAAAATTATTTTTCTAAAAAGCCGTGCCAGGACCTTGTAGAGAATTCATTCAAGTTTCTGAAAACCATCGTCGATTTTCTGTGCAACCATTGGTTTCTGAGATATCGATGAACAAAGAGAAAATGATCTATTTTCATTCAAAGTCCGATAGCTCAGCGAGAAATGGTCGTATCGAGACCAAAACAAAAAGAAATTGAAGCTAAATGAACAATCTATCTAATCCATAAGGTGGTTCAGTTGGAAAAAATTTTTTCAAGTCCGTACGCCAAAAATAAAATCGAAAAAATTTTTTTCATGATATTCATTAAGATTGCGCGATACGTGTTACTTGAATTTTTTTTTGCAAGATCCAAAAATTAGAAACTTCAAGCTTCAAATTGCTTTTTTTTTACTCCAATACGACCATTTTTATTAAAGATACAGCCATTTGAAAAATCGCCGAAAATTTAGATTTCATTTTGATCCTTTTTTTTAATAAGAATATTATCTTAAAAATAAAATGTAATTAGACACTTTTTACAGCTTGTTACAATCGCACCTTGATGGACAAAAGCTTATGTCAATTGTAACAAGCTTTATATTAATTAAAAACATATTTATACCCATTTTGAAGTCACATTCTTTATTATATTTTAACATTTTTAGCATTGAACATATGTATATGGATCCACATATGGATTTTTTAATTTGTCAATAATTATGTAATATGTTTAATATTAATATGTATTTATTATTTTCTTCGAAGTTAATGCTTGTTTTAATAAGAATAAGATTTTAAAAATAAAATGTTATTAGACACCTTTTACAGCTTGTTACAATCGCACCCTGATGTGTTACAATTAAGACAAGTTGATGTAAATTGTAACATGTTTTATATTTAAAAAAAATATATTTACACCCATTTTGAAGTCACATTATTTATTATATTTTTAAATATAACATCTTTAACATCGGACATATATGGATCCACATATGGATTTTTTAATTTGTCAGTAATTATGTAATATATTTAATATTAACATGTATTTATTCCTTTCTTCGGAGTTAATGCTTATTTAAATAAGAATATTATTTTAAAAATAAAATGTTATTGGATACTTTTTACAGCTTGTTACAATCGTACCTTAATTCGTTACAATTGACATAAGCTGACGTCAATTGTAACAAGCGACAGCACCAGTGAAATTTTTCTATTTTTAATTCATTTAGCTAATTTAAAGTCGCACCTACATTAGATTAGACATGTGATATGCATATCTGATACAATTTACAATTAAATAATAAAACACTGTAAGATTCAAAAAGATTACTGTAATATTTGTTTCAGTTTTCACCAGCCTCCACCATATGCATAATTTCAACTCAATATTGTCTCTACAAATAAAAACTTAGGTTAGTCCAACAAATATTCCTGTAAGCTTTTAGCGATTCTACTTTGTAGCCTTGAAACAAAAACTACAATAGAAAAAGTAGTCTATCTCGCGTTATACATGCACATATCTTCACAGTTGCCAGTGTTACGTTTCAAGTTGCACATTTTCGCAAGTGACTGAGACTTTGTGTTACAGTACAAATTCGTTATTAACTATAAAAGTGTGGAGCAATTTAGCAGCACTAAAAATGCTAGTATCTTATTAGGGGCGCTGAGATACGTTCTTCACATCGGCTATCTGCCGCTGCTCTTGTCTGGTGCCTCGTAAAATAAATCAGTCCGAGAACGTATGCAAACGTTCCGGTAACCCGGCTCGGTCGATACGGGACCAGTGTTGCCAAGTGCTTAAAAAAAGTAGGCTTTGAATATGTTCTGAAAAAATCTCTAAGTTTTCCTAAAAAGTGAACTCATCAAAATCCTTAGTTTATTCTAGAATTGATATGAAAAACATAATGTTGGAGTTAAAGTACTAGGAAATTCTGCAATGAATCAAATTAAAAGTACATATGTATCAAACTTTAATTAAATCATAAATAGGTAAATAACTTTCTCTTCGAAATAAATACAAGTATCGAAGAGTAGCCACAAGCAAATTGTTATCTTCCGAAGGGGTTTTGGGAAACTTCGATCTCATATCATACTTCCAGAAAATTAATAGAGAATTGTTACGCAAAACTTAGGCCGACCCTGAATCGTCCTACTTAGTCAGCTATTTACGTTGAAGTAACTATGTCAATTTATGTTCATATGATCTGTCTTTTCTATCATTTATATATCCAATTTTTAATACCTGACGCAAGAACAATTGAAATGTTATCAATATTTACATTTTTGTTCCTAGATTTTGAAATACTTTGAATAATCCCTATAAATAGGGACTTTTTCCATATCTGGTAACACCGCGCGATACCGCTGTTCCGGTAAAATTGTATACAAATATAAAATTGGAATCAATCGAATGCAGCAGCTTAGGCGCTGGCAGGAATCAACAGTTATTTTGTGCAGCCGAACGGATATAGATTTAATTCGGATGCCAAGAAAAACTGAAATGTAGACCACTAGGTTGGAATATGGTTAATTTAGATGTATAATGGAACGGCTCGAGACTTGCTTTTATTTACAAGCTTTTGTTACTTCATGTACGGTGGCAAGTTGCTTGGCAATGTATAATATAAGTATTTTTCATTCGCTTGTTTGATACAATTCAGAAATAAACATTTTTATTAACGCATCTGATGAAATGAGGATAATATTCTTGTAGGTTATTCTTGTAAGGATTATTCTAACAATTTTCTTTATGTTTTCCCGCATGAAATTTGTACTGATAAGCGCTTTAAGGATTCATTGCGCCACTAAAGAATGTGGCAATAGTAAAAGATGCCTTTATGTCCAATTTAATATCAGAATAGTTCTGGCGTAAGTGCCCACTTTATGCGAGCGTAAATATTCCACAGATTTTTATTTCAGTCGTAACAACATCGGTATAACAGTTGAATAAAATTGCAGTAGAACAAGAGGTTATATAAATATATTTTTTAAATAGCTTTTCAATGAATGAAATTCAAGGGATAGCTTAGATACACTGAAAAACAAAGCGAAACTATATTTAGGAAGTTCTAGACGTTCTGACCATCATCTGCAAGCGCCAGAGAGACATGCTCTCATAATGAGTGAATACAAAACTTTGGTGACGATTTTTACAAGGTAAAATACCTCAGAGGCAAAAGAAAAATGTTGCCACAGAACTCCAGAAGAAGAAGAAGTGTTTAGCTTGGGTTAAATCAAAAGCTATTTGGACAAGTAAAGACTTAAAGTAATTTTGACGTACAAACAGCAAATTTTCTACAAAGACTGATTAAAACATACACTGTCATTTACACAAGGAGTCATGATCTGGAGAGTAGGAAGGCTTAAGTTCATTAACAGTACCACATCTTGGTGACAAACATTTTTCAGCAGGACGGTTCATCCTTTGTCACACAAACTTACATGAAAATGGTTTGGAGATAATTATATTAGTTTTCAGTTGGCTTTCAAGCAGTTCCGAGTCAAATGTCATTGAAACACTATGAACACCATATCAAAAGTCCTTGTGGAACAACCCCAACTGACAATTCCTGATCTCAAAAGGAAAATACAATTTAATTTTCATTGCAGTTCAACTGTATATTTTTTTAATACGAGTCAGTCAGCTTTATATTGTATGGTGTGATATTATTAATGGAATATTAATTGGACCCTATTTATATGAGGAAAATTTGAACGGTCGCAATTATTTACAATTCCTTCAGACCCAACTAAATGTTTTTTTGGAAGAGGTTCCTTTAGTTATGAGACAAAATATCTGGTTCCAACAAGACGGAGCGCCAGCTCATAACGAAAGGAGGGTGCAAAATTTTCTTCATGAATATTTTCAGGGGCGATGGATAGGCACCAATGGTCCAATAAGGTGGCCTGCCCGCACCCCTGATTTAACGCCACTCGATTTTTTTCTTGTGGGGTTACCTAAAGAACCTAATTTACCAAACAGAAATTGTAGACTTGGCTGACCTGTGCAATAAAATTTATGCGAGCTGTGCTTCTATTCCTCGAAATGTTTTATTACGGGCAACTGATACCGAATTTAGAAAAAGATCTGAACTATGTATCTATGAGAATGACGGCAATTTTGAACACTTATTGTGACTCGTGTATTATGTTAATTTAGTATCGTTTATTTGTAATTTTTGTTAATTTTGCATCAGTTTTTGTTAAATAAATATTACTTTATCTTGATCGAAAAGACTATGATTTGCGTAAACAAGATTAAATGAAGTAATTTCCTGTGATATCTATTAGTTAAATATAATTAATTCATCACTGTTTTATTCAATGCAATCTAATACGACGAAAATCTGCAGCCTGAAAACTTAACTTTAAAATAAAAATTTCAAGATGCTGGGTGTTGAATTAAAAAAGTTTAACTTAAAGGTATCTTGGAAATCTATATAGCAATTCTTTCCTAATTTTACAACATGCCACTCTATCATCAGGTATAGTTTCAGTTGATTGGAAAATCATTACACTATTATCTTTTTTTAAGGAAACAATACGTCACTGACTAAAAGAAGAAGAACTTGTTTCATATCCATAAAATGCAGAATTTTGAAGAAAAACATTTTCCATCAGTACCGCACAATGTATTATTATTATTATTATTGGTTGTAAATATCACACAAAAAGTGATAAAAAGTTTCGTTATCGATTAGAAGTATATTAAAAAAATAAATGCATCTTTTTCTTGTTTTATATTTCAATGACACGTTATTGTTTTTTATTATTACTATTTAGGAAAAGCTTCTAAAAAGTTTTTTTTTAGTCTGCAATTAATTCAATAAGGCGCACTTAATAACAGATAAAGTTGAAAAGAAAATGATGATGGTTTCAGAAGTTAGCAACAGAAAGATCTAAAACTTCTTTATTTAAACGTTTTTCTAATTCTTTCCAAGTATGCATAACAAAAATGATCCACTCAGTATAACTGAATCTAAACCATTTTTAAAAATTAAGAAGAACATTGGGCCTAGAATTGAACCTTGTGGTACACCCATCTATGCAAGGTAGTGCATAGAATAACTAGTTTTTATAGCAATATAATGTTAACTATTGGAACAATGGGAGAACTGGATGTAATATTCGTATGTACTGACCAGAATTACTAATAATGTTGAAGAAAATAAAATTATTTTTTTTTTGGTGAAACAAACTGCAGGGCAGATGCGTTTTCTTGTCAGAAAGAAAAGTGCCTAGTGTCTCTGGTACTCTAAGGCCCTATAACCGTTTTAATTAATTATTATTTGTCCATATAAAACGGAGTAAACTCCGGCTTATAATACGACCAAACATCCTGTACTAAGCTTTACGTCGAAAATTCCCGCTTATTTAATGACGCTCGTTACATAAACGATAATACACATCACCTGCCACTTATCCAACCAGCGACAACCTCTATCAGGTTGATAAACACCTTTACGCACCTGCGTTCGCGTTTCCCGACACAGGGAGACGTATTGTCCTATTAATTATAATTAGGATGTATATCGTCGCGCTAATCACTGCGATTACGTCGCTCAAAACTGACTAATTCAATATGTCGGGGGGCTTTTGTCTGGTAAATAGGCTCCTGGCAGCATCAGCTCCCTATTCCTTGCGATGAATTATTCGCGCGCTCGTTTTGTTGTGGGTGCCGCCTCGCTCCGCGTCGAATGGGGGCGTGGGTTGTTGAGGTGCTCGCTTGGGCGTTTGAGAAGACAGGTCACGTATCAAGGTCACGGTTGGCAATAGCTTTTTCTCCACGGCCGATGTCCGAAATGCGCTCTGCCGCACCACTTATGCGCAAACTAGATAATTTTTTACAAAAACGCGATGGAAGAGTGATATAAGTGCACGCAAATAGTAGAAAAGCACAGTTTGTGTTAATGTTATTTCTTATAATAATAATAACAACAGTTACACAACAACAATTATACAAAAAAAAAATACAAAGATAATCCACATATCATCAAAAGATACGTTCCTGATTTAGTAATTGTATAGCAACATCCAATATACGCTTAAAATTATCAAAATTAATGTCACACAAGTGGCATAATTTATTAAAGTTACAACACATTACATAGAAAGGTGATTTTAAAATAAGATTAGTTCTAGGAATGTATATTAAACTGAATTTGAGACAGAAAAACAGAGCAAACAATATTGTTATGTAACTTTTTGTATAAAAAGACAGTGGAGAACATTTTCTTCTTAGGTCCAAACTGGTAATATCAAACCTTGTCAGTAACGTATTGTATTGAGTATCAAATTCTGGATAATTTCCGACTTCTTTAAAGTACAAAAATTTTAAAAACTTTCTTTGAATTCTCTCAATACTGATTTTGTAACACTGATAATATGGATTCCAAATGATGCAACTATATTCTAACTTAGACCTGAAAACGAATAATATAATAAGATTTAATGTTGCTAAAGTTTCTACAGTTTCTTAATATAAAACCATACAGTTTTGCTGCCTCATTTATTTTAGCGAACATGTGTTCTCGAAAAGATAAACTATAATCAAAAAGTACACCAAGGTCCTTAACGGTTTCATAGCGAGAAAGTGTAATTTCAGTAATAACATATTAAAAAATAATAGGTATCTCTTTTGGTGTATGAAACAATTTTACATTTGGGTATATTAAGATGCAATTTGTTATTTGAACACCAAGTTTGCAAATTGGTCAAAGACTTCTGTAATATTAAGCAATCACCTATGGAATAAATCGATGTAAATGTATCAGCAAATAATAGCTTATTACAGTCAACTACTTGACAAATGTCGTTAACAAAAATTAGAAATAATAAAGGCCCTAGGTTTGAGCCGTGAGGGACTCCTGAAGTTGCAAAGTAATTGGGTGATACAAACCCATTATATGAAACAAATTGGACTCTATTATTTAAGTATGATTTAAATAGTGATAACGCGTTGCTGTTAAAGCCAAATTCGACAAGTTTCTTTAAAACTAATCCTTAATCTGATCTTTAATAAACCCTCTCAAATGTTTAAATTTATTTAAAATGTGTGAGCTCTGACGTTCTTTATGCTTTTTAAAAAGTTTAACCATAGTTTTGATATTTTTTATAATTTCAGGAGTATACCGAGGTGGATATGTAATATGTATGGCTATAGATTCTACAAAAACACATGGATATCAAATATTTTATACATCGTTCATAAAAATTTTTTAAGGCCGCATTAATATATCACAATTATTTAAAAATGACCAGTTAGTATTAAGTAAAGTATTCTACAAATCTGGGAAATTAGCTTATTATTTATCATTAGCGGTGGTGCATAGTTTAAATTTAAGCAGAATACGATCCTGTTCTGAATGCTTACGAAGGGCAAAGGAGGCTAGCTCATTATTTATTTATTATTTACAATGCATATCGCAGTTCTCAAATGTGTGTGCGTTGCAATTAAGGCGCGTAGTTGTTTTAGATTACACAAGCTTGTCCAGCGGCGGGGTGTGAAAAATTACAAAACAAAAAGGTAAAAAAAAATCAGTTTTCGCGAAAGTTACACCCCGTAGGTATGTTACACTTTACGAATAAATTTCCCCGTCATGTTCTCCTAGCGTTTACGACTGTATTTTTTATGATCCGCCTCCCCCTCCAGACCTACACGAGTCTACGTCCTGTCCGCGTTCTCGGGGCGTCTCGTAAAATCGGCGATAACTCCGAGTACAGATTCGAGACTCCGGGCGCTGATAAGGGGAATAAAAATCCCGGCACTCCCGTCTATTTTGAATGCTCGCGGCGCGCCGCCCCCCATAAACTTTTCACAAATTCGTCTCGACTCCTCGCTTTAATTATTTTTACTGTTTTGGCAAGAGGGCTTTATGGAAACTCGGCCGGAGTTTGCAGTGGACTTCGATTTAAGACCGGCCGGGGACGTGAGCAGATTCCCGATTTCGCCGACAAGTAAAAAAAATCTGCTTCCAGTGTTCGACAAGGGGACTAATTGATGGGCAAACTTTATCTTTTGATGCGGGAAGACGACGAGCAAACACATAAAGGCGCGTTAAGTAACGCTCGCGTTACTTAGAAAGTAATTTAGTTTCATAAAAATGTTTTATTTATTTATTTATTTATTCATTTAATTTTAATTCACGCGACGACGGGAGGAACCCAATTACAGAAGCAACCCCATAAGTAATATAACAACAAAAAAGAGAATTGTAAGAATAGAAAATTCTTTTAATATGTGCTTGATGATAATTAAAAATCATTTGATTTATAGGAGACCACCGCAACATGTTTGTGCGCGAAGGAGGAAGACTGAATGCATTTATTCAAGGAACACGGTAATTTATTCGCCTTGTAAGCTCAATGCAATCAATGCCGTGGTTGACAATTTTGTACAAAAACATTATCGAGTACATAACCCTTCTCCTAATTAAGTAAGTAAGTATTTCAAACCTATCCAATAATAAATCTTGAGGAAATCCCAGAGCTGGATAGATCCTATCGAAAATGAAACTAGTCTATTTAAGAAACCTTCTCTGCTATGATCATATACGGAAAAACTTTTTATAAAATTACTATACTATTGTGAACCTTCCGTGCAAAAGTTGCCATAACTATGATCAAGTCTAAAAAGTATTTAACCCCAAAAAACATCATTTTTGCTATTATCATCATGTCATTTCACACGTCACGTTACATGCCATGTCACACGTCACGTCACACATCACATTACGAATCACACGTCACAACTTATACTTTTTTCGTTAAAAACAGTTTTTATCATAATATTTAGCAATAAATAACCATAAAGTTACCATTTAAAAAATTTGAGCACATTTTTGTAATGTTCAATGAAATGACTAGTGCCCTCTAGTAGAAATTAGAAAACTGTTTACATGTCATCTGTCGCCTTTTAAAACGGGCTCCCATAAATTTTTTATCCAATATCTTTAACAGTTCTTGAGCAATCACAAGAAAGTGAACATCTCCCTATGTCGTATCAACGTATGTCCTGTATCTACGGTACGACGTACGTTTTCCATTTTTCTTGGAAGTCGAACCTCGAATGCTTTTAAAGTGGAAGAACATGCTCTAATTTACTAGCAACTTGTTCTTGACTTAAGATGGTGGTTGGGTATTGAGCGAAGTCAGTAATTGCACTATGAAAAAATTGTCAAATATTTGTGACAATTTTAATAGATTAGTGATTAGGAATCCGGATAGGTTCGGTATGATAAAAATTTGGATATTTAACACTGATTATAACGATACAGTACCAATAATATACAGGGTGATTCAGAACTTATTTAAAAAAGCTTTTGAATATACAGGGGACTCATACAAATAAAATTTTGTAAAAAAAATGGCCAGTTCAAAAATGATGGACACTGGACACTCGTCCACTGTATAACCTGACCTTACGCAATGAAAAGCATGCAGTCGGCGACCGGCACGACGGCAAACTGTAATAAAAAAATGAACAAACAAAAAATTTAAAGAAATAAATAAAATTTTATAGCACCTATTTTCGTTCAAGTACTTTTGCCGCTATAGTTATTATTAATTAATATAATTAATTTGTGGTTTTAATTAATAAAATAAATTGACATACCTGGTGTTACACCTACTCAAAATTTTGTCCACCGACGTGGGACCGTCTTACCCAGTTTCTACGAACTAACACAAATGTTGTCTTGCTTCACCATAACACAAATGCGTGTAAGTCTTTTTTGACACTTGAAAAACTAATGTAAACACTATCGCAAAAACGTAAATACTAACATCGGATTTCAGTATCTATCTAACTGCAAGTGGTCAAAGTCGACGTTCGATCGCCTTCCTAATGGGAACACATCGAATCCTGAACGATCTTTGGTTGATACTGAGAACATTTTGAGTATAATTTTTTCTGTGTAGTAGTCGTAATTAGTACTAGCTCACTCCTACCGGTATTGCGTGAAATAAATTCATTTTTTTTCGGTTCGATGTTTGAATAACCCACTTTCCACTAACCACCGCGGGCTGTTTGCTGGGAGAGCCGCATTCTGGTTTCCCCGGAGTTAATTTTAAACAAATCAGGGTCGTGCATTCAACTTTTTCCAAGTAACCACTCAACCCGCGCTCCCTTTCGAGGCGTCCTCCTCCTCGACTACCACGAGTAGCTATTCACTCGCGGCGAAACAAAAAGCCTCCTTATCGATTCTCGTCCAAAGAGGAAGGCGGACGGACGGATTAAGCAAAATTTCAGACCTGGCCAGGCCGTGCCGTAATTAAAGGAGACGTAATGAGGATTTTTTGTCCTTAATTATCAATCGATCGGCAGTCCGGATCGAGGGGAAGAGGAATAATACCCGGGTACCTAAGCATTATTTTGCCCGGAAAGTTTTAATGATGTTGGGAGATGTTTATCTAGAAACTGCTGTGTGGACGAATTTTAAAGCGATGATTACCGAGCGGTCTCGGAGCCGGCCGCGTCGACCAATACATTCCCTTTAATTCTGGAAGCAAAAGCTCTACTTTATATACCTATTTTTTCAAATGTATATATGTAGAGCAAGGACAACGGTACTCAACTATAGAATCAATTTCTAGGTAGCGGATGTTTAATTTGGTATATTTTTAATGGAAAAAAAAAAACACTTTGATTGTGTGCCGCTTTCCTTAAATAATGATACGTAACAAATCTCTGTGTTTAATGGCACAACAACCAATCAGAATTTACGGAGCCGTTGTCAACAAATGGCCACCAGTGGTGTGTACTATGATACGTATATACACAAAAATAAATAATAAAAATATCTGCGATAGTGTTTACATTAGTTTTTCAAAAATAGTTTATTTGTATAGAAACTCGGAGTTGACGGATATTGCTTTATTATATGGTGAAGCAAGAGAACATTTGTATTATGGTGAAGCATTTGTGTTATAGTGAAGAAGACAACATTTGTGATAGTTCATAGAAACTGGGTGAGACGGTTCCAAATGTGTTTATAGGTCAGTGGTTTTGAACAGTTATAAAATCAGGTATGTCAAATTAATGTGTTAATTAAAACCACAAATTAGTTTAATTAATTAATTAATTAAAACAATAGCGACAAAGGCAGTTGAATTTGCTGATATAAAATACGTTTTATAAAATGTTATTTATTTCTTTCCTTTGGAAAGGTTTTACAGTGGACCAGTTAGTCAGTAAAAAATGGTTTTTCCTTAATAATTTCTATAATTTTAGTCAAAAATGTTTCAAATTTTCAACAGAAAGGTTTTTTAATATTGAGAGAAATAATATAATAATGATTTTTGAGTGTCGAGTACGAGGAGCCCTCTGCAGCAACGTTATGCATTGAAGTAGTAACTTTTTTGCCAACCCCCATATACAGCTTTTAGTAACAAAATATGAAATATTGGACTTTTTTGAACAAAAAAGGTATACTTATTGAAAATGGCTAAAGCCAACCGTTGAGGAGATATTTTTAATTTCATAAATTAGTGTTACGGAATTACAGGTACACTCCTCTACGAATATCAAGGTACAAACAGACACTTTTGTTAATAAATTCGACCAAATCGACTTATTTTCATCCAAGGAATCTCTGGTAGCATTTGTGCCCCTCCATTTAAATACACCCTCTATATTTGTGGCATTTACTATTATTTTTTATTTGATTCGGTATTCCTCTCACACTGAAAATAAAAATAAATTTTAAATAAAAAAGGGGTAAACAGTTAATAAAAACTAAATTTGTAAAACTGATCAAGCCTAAAGTAAAGAATTTTTTAAATTATTATCCAAGTACAAGTATGTTATAAAAATGTCTTTCCCCGCCTATGGTTTCTGACGTCACTGATGATTGATGTGTACTCCAGATCGGGATCTAGATATGAAACAGGTCTGGAGATCTCAGTGGTCATTCTTTATTCAATAGGGTTGATTCCCATCTTATACACTTCCTTTCAAAAGATTTATTCGAAATATTTAACACATATCACCATTTTGTGATTTGCAATATTTTGTATAAAAAGAAGTATAAATTATTTAAATTTGAATTACGTCGTCGTAATTTGAAAATGGATCTGCATTTGATTGTCTTTTTTATGAGCTGTAAACACAAATACCCAATCTAACCCATGGATCTTGTAGACATAAGCAAGTTTAGCGTAAGATTCCAGAAATTAGCATTGGTTGCGATTAAATCCAATATATTGCAGATCTATACTTGCAAATAATTGGGCATGACGGAATTGCCAATATACATGTAATAAAAGTTTTCAATTTTAAGGCTGCCAGTCTGACTAATATTATTTTGAGAAACACTATAAATAAAAAATAATACATATTATTATACTATTCATTGGGTATTTCATATTAAAACTGATCCTTGCCCAAAATTATACTTTTAAATAATTTTAATATGAATTTGTGATTTAGCAAGCATCCTTTTTTAAAAACACCCTTTACACGGTAACAATAACTTTTGAATACTCATTTCGCCGCGTCACTTTTGCTGATCCTGCCACAATAGAATACTATCAAGATCCCCATTTGATCTAGAAAGGCCCAAACTGTTCTTTATCTAGCAAAGCCCATTCACCCGTAAACAGTATAAAAATTTGTTCGAAGGTCCTCGGTCAGATTTGAAATTCTAATGCAGCGCGCACCCGTATGCGCACAAAAGATTTGCAAAAAAAATACGCCGTTATTACGTTGTCTGCCCTCGGTAATAAAAGCCGATAACAAACGAAACGTATGCCCCTCTAAAAAGGAGTCGGATGAAGTGCTGTATACCGTATTCCGTGCCGGATAACGCCTATACCCAACTTGCACCTAACCCCTTACTGAATCAGCCTTTGCTTAAACCGGAAGTGTAAGGGGAAAGCGTTATCTTTGCGCGCGTATGATATAGTTATGGGGAAAGGGCGACAGATGCGTTTTACAATCAATAACGCAGCCATAAACGCATATCCAGTTAATAATGTTCCGGTTAAATTTATGAATGGCGATATAAACAAATACAGAGAATGTATGCCTGCAATATCGATCAACAAGAGATCCCAAGGATTTTGAAATATATGCATGTACAGGGTGTTTTAAAATGAAGTAGCAAAAATGGTACCAGTGAATGTAGAGCCAAAAATAAGAGGATTGACGTAAAAAGACCTTATATGAAAGTTGCACCCCTGAGGCGATATACCCTCTTAAAGGAGGGGGTTGAAATTCACATTTTATTTTTTTTCTTTAATATTAGGAATGCTAGAGACACGAAACTTGGTATGAGCATCCTACTAATAAATTCAATATTTGTTCGATCATTGGCGTATTTTATAAAGGAGTGAAACAGTCAACCCCATTGCAATATTTTATTAGAAATTTTTTATATGAAGCAAATTATTTATTTAAAAATATATATTTGGAAGATTGATTTATTGCGCAACATTTTTACCTATTCTAATTTTTCGATAAAACCGAGTTTTCTAGTAAAAAAATAATTAGATACGCCATCGTTCACTAAAGGGATAATTGTCAAAATTTGTAAAAATAAAGTAGGCGGATGTTATAGAAATAAATTTTTACTTATCATATTAATAAATTGACACTTTCCGTCAACCAATAATTAGTACCAATTGATTAATAAGAATAATTATGGCAAATAATATTTATATCAATGACGAAAATGTTGACAAGTGTTTTTCGAATCCGGAAAAAATAGTAACGCTGCAGTAAGATTATACCACCAAAGATATCCAAACCGACCGATTCCTCATAGACAAACTTTGGCCTCGGTGGAAAGAAGGCTTCGCGAAACTGGTAAAATTCAGCCCAATCGTGAGGGTGCCGGAAGAAGGCTTAATGTCCGAACTGTTGAAACTGAGGAAGCTATACTGGAACATCTAAAACAAGACTGTGGTAGACAGGTGTCTAGACAACTGCAAGTTTCTCACAGTCCTGTGTGGAATGTAGCTCATGAAAATCTTTTATACCCTTTTCACCATCTACCCGTGCAAGAATTGAATGACCCTGATTTACCTACTCGCGTGAATTTTTGTCAATGGTACATTAATATTTCCAAGCATGACTTAAATTTCCTAATGAATATACTTTTCACCGATGAAGCTAATTTTCCTAGAGTAGGTGCAGTAAACCTCCATAATGTTCATTCATGGTCGGAAGAAAATACTCATGAAATATTTGTTTCAATATATCAACGTAATTTCAGTTTAAACGTTTGGAATTATAGGAAATACTCTAGTAGGTCCTTTTATTCTTCCACACAGGCTTGGAGCGGCCGAGTATCTTAGATTTTTGAACGAAAATCTTTCAACATTCCTTGAGGATGTACCCCTCGCTACACGTCAGGTGATGTGGTACATGCACGATGGGGCGCCTGCACATAGTACACTTGCCGTTAGAGAATGGTTAAATTTAAATGACCCGAATCGCTGGATTGGTCGTGATCGTGATGCCCCTGTTTGTTGGCCTGCACGTTCACCTGACCTAACACCTATGGATTTCATTTTGTGGGGACGCAAAAAGTATTGTTTATGCCACTCCTGTTGCCTCCTTAAGAATATTTCAGGCAACAAATGACCATCGCAATAACCAAGAGCTGCTTGTGCTAGTGCATTATAACTTCAACAGACGTATTAGGTTATGCTTGCAGCAAAATGGAAATTATTTCGAGAATATTCTTTAAAAGTGTTGCTTTTCTTGTTTTTCGTTTGTATTAAAGTTTATTTCAGATAAATAACTTTACCTAATACATGTCCCATACTTATAAGTTATCATACATTTTTCATTAATTAATAGCAAATTATTCTTAATGTTATTATTATTAAATTACCAGCTTATTGACAGAAATTGTCAATTTATTAATATGATAAATAACAATTTATTTGTTATCACATCCGCCTACATTATTTTTACAAATTTTCGCAATTACCCCTTTAGTGAACGATGAAGCATCAAATTTTTTTACTAGAAAATTGTAGGTTTAAAAATTACAAGAGGTAAAAATGTTGCGTAATAAATCAGTCTTTCCAATAAATATTTTTAAATAAATAATTTGCTTCATATAAAAAATTTCTAATAAAATATTGCAATGGAGTTGACTGTTTCACTCCTTTATAAAATACGCCAATGATCGAACAAATATTGAAAAGTTGTCTCTTTATTAGTAAGATGCTCATACCAAGTTTCGTGTCTCTAGCATTCCTCATGTTAAAGAAAAAAATTAAAATGTGAATTTGAATCCCCTCCTTTAAGAGGGTATATCGCCTCAGGGGTGCATCTTTCATAATATAAGGTATTTTCACTTCAATCCTCTTACTTTTGGATCTACATTCACTGGTACCATTTTTGCTACTTCATTTAAAAACACCCTGTATAAACTGGTGCTGTTGATGTGTAATATTTGAGGGGATTTTTCCTATCTTGGTTGTACCAATTTTAAGTCTTACGTCTTTTAAGTCTTTTAAGTCATAACTTTTTTTACCAAAATTAGCAACATATCTACAACTAAGGCTGTATGTAAAATGGTGGAAAACATTGCTGAGAGCTTGTTCTGTAACCCTGTGCCACCTGACAAAAGCTTTCAATAGTTTTTTATATGATATTCTCACAGAAAAATTATCTTTTTGTGGCATTTGGGGTGTACCGTTAAGACTAGTTCAATCTTACCCAAGTGACGTAGACAAACTGTACATTTTAATTACTCTTATTCAAGCTATGAATATGTGGAGCATGGAGTTCCACAGTGCTCCAAGTTAGGGCCCTTGCTTTTCAGTACGTTATTGGCTGGTCACACTACTGTCAATTCGTCTGTTTATAATTTAATTGATCTCTTTATTTTCCGAAAAGTAATTGAGAAGATTATAAATAATCTGGATAATAATGGAATTAAAACGATAAACAAAATTTAATCTTTTCCACAAACAAGGACATGACTAGAGGCAAATCTGCAAAAGAACTGATGACATGGAAGGTTCATATTGAGAAAAACCTAAAAAAATTAAAAATGTATTAAATAATACATATAATAATAAATAAAGAAATTATAAATTTTTTTTATAAAACTACATATCAAAACGAACAAAATGAAAAAAAAAGAGTTTATAATATTTTTAGTTTTTGCTAAGTTACAGAAATTTTTTACCCACAATATATATTATTTATTACAATATTCTCTACTTGAGGGGTTGACATAAAAATTTTAAAAAAATTCATGAAAGCTACTCTAAATGGGTACTAAATAATACCAAAAAATAAAAAAAAAACCATTGATATTCGTGGGTAGTATTTTTTTGATAATTATTTCTGATAAAATTCTTACTATTTCTTCTATTTGTTATTGTTAAAGGTCACATGATTCATTCGAGCAGTCGATGAACCAACTTGGACAGGAGAATTTCAGAACCTCTCGCTCTTATCCTCGGAGGACGACCCATAATTTTCCGAAAGGATGCCGTCAGTGTCCGGCTGAAAGCCGCAACTGTTGTGTACACACAGCTGCATTTGTCGTGTAACACCATGCAAATTGAAATTAATTTGTAGCGAAGTGCACCGTTTTATAATTGGCATTTCGGATATAATTACGTTGCGCAAAGGCAATGCATTAATCTACCCTAGCACCTTTTGTGCGGGTACAGCGGCGTGTATTGGAATATCCACGATTACGCGATGATTAGAGGCAAATGTTTGATTGTTTTTGGCAGTTACAAAACAAATTGATTTTACTTACATAAAATAATAAAATTGTGGAAAAGTCAGGAGATTCCAAGAGAAAAATTTATTGAACACCTTGTATACGCTCTTATATGTGTTGGTTTATTTGATGAAACAATTATTGTAGGGAGTGTTTTAACAACGGTTCTGTAAATTCGTTCTGCAGGAATACAGTCATCCAAAAAGTCCTCAAAAGAAACGAGCATCGCCTACGCGCTGGTATGAGCGCTTGGTCTGGGGCTGGATCTGTGAAACGATACACGTTAGGGGCGAATTCGGGATTTTCCAAGACCTGTTGATAAAAAAAACCGCCCGAGAGTGGAACGCAACAAAATTTAATTGGACATTGTGGGCCTCCGCTGTAATTTTCTGCCTCGGAATCATTTTAATTGCTATTCTTCGGGCTCTTTTATTTGCATAATCAGCAACTTTCTAAATGAGGAACGTCTGCTTCTGTGGTGGTTTATTAATTAAAATCCCACGTTAATAGTTTTTTTTTTTTTGTTAAAGGTAAAGCGGTTTTACTTTTCCTCTGGTAACTGGTTCGGAGGTGTAGAGACGGGGCTTGTCTTTAAGATTTTAATCAGAAAAGAAATATTCCCCGATGGTTAGAAGCTTTCTGTCTGTGCGTTTTCTCTGTTAATAACTTCGAATTCTCTGGAATGAAACCAGTGGCGTCCATATGAAATCTTTCAAATGTAAAAATTTGATTAGTTTTACGAAAATAGTTAACAATATTTTACTGACATGATCCAAATAATAAGAGATAGAAATATGTAGAAGTTCTATTTAAACAATGGTTGCATCAATTAAAGTTGCAAAAATAACAGGCATAAATAAAGGAAGAAAATATAACCCCAAAAAATAAAACAATATTTAACACCATTTAATTAATGAATTTGGAAAGCACACAGATAGTTCTCATGATTTCTGATGTTTTTATATATTATAGCTAACAAATAAGAAATCGTGACACAGTCGAAAGATGATTACAACTTATATCTATACAGGGTGATTCAGAACTTACCCCCAAAAAAATTGAATGTATCTGACTTTATGCAAAGCAAAGCATGCAATGAACGGACAAAAAATTTAAAGAATTTAATTCCCAAGGAAAGAAATAAATAAAATTTTATAACACCTATTTTAGATCAACAAATTCAGCTGCTTACGATATCCATTAAATCCGAGTTGCTATACACGTAAGCCATTTGCGACACTTGAAAAACTAATATAAATACTATAGTAACACCGATAATACTAAAATCAGATTTCAGTATTCGGAATCGATATTGACTCCATTTTTCATGACGCATCTATTCCCAATTTTTTTTGTATAAGTTGTGAATCACACTGTATAGTATATTAGGTGTAAATCTAACACTAATAAATTAAGTAGGATTTAGGAAATTATTTTCAATATATTTGAGTTACCATAATATCGTTAAAATTTTTTTTATATCATTACATGTGACTAATATTTTGCAGCTATGAAGTGCCAATAAGTAAGAAATTTTGACACCAAAATGATCTAGATTTTCAAACAAAGGATTCCTTATACATATTTATGGATAAAGAATAACTTTTTTGTAATCCATTTAACTATAACTATTTTTTTATTCACATTTCAACTAACATTATTTTTAAATGTATGTAATTTATGCCGTATAACTAGAACTAGCTAATCTAATATAATAAAGATGTACAAGTCACTGGTTGCTACGGTATTCCAGCCTCTACAACTCTACTAGTCAGAAGTCAATAAATATTATAGCTGGAAAGGCAGCACTCTTAATCTCGGGGTTGAATTTGTCTTAAGTCAGAGCACACAAGGTTACTTGTGAAAAGGAAGTTATTTATTAATAATCTGTGTTTGCCTATCGTTCACTGCTGGGACTGAGGATAAAAGAAACTTACAGGTTAACTCTGTATATCATTTACTAATGATGTAGAGAATCAATGAGATATATAAGTTTGAACGTCAAATTTATGTCACAAATATCGTTAGTGATATCCCCCAAAGTGCAATTGCAAATTGTGTACAGTTAGCTAATTTATAAATTCAAAATCCTTAAACTAATATCATCAAATTAAACTATATGCACTATAATAGAGATATCAATAAACAGTGAAGGATATAGAGGCCAGGTACTTATCTTCAAACGGTGTTAAAACGGGTATATATTCCTACGACGAGTAAGGTGGTTCCTTGCTAGCTTTTTATTGAACTAAAGTTGTGTCGAGGGGGGGGGGGGTAGTCCTCCCATCAACAAGTGTCTTGTCTCAGAATAGCTGTCAACCAAGCGATGTTATGTCTCTCTACTCCGCTAACAGAATCACGGAGCGTGGTGATAGTAGAACGAGCTCAGCAGGGTGGGAAGGCAGGATGTCCAATAGTATATTTTGTCAACGAATATTCCCCCAAGATCACGGTGTTATAACCTATGACCATGCCCGTCTTACTTCCCAAAATCTTATATTTTCCAAATAATCGTGATAATAAGACGATGAGGGACCGGCTCAAAGAAGCCTAGAAATTAGATTAATATTTCGATGTGAATATTTTTGAATTTCCAAACCATCAGAGAAAATTATACAAAGAACAATTCTTACCCAACTAAGTGAGCTTCTCCTCGTGAAATAAAATCCAGCACAGCTGCTTACGGGATAAACCCTATATAAATATTATTAACGGAATCCAGCTTCCACGTTGATTAACTTTCCAAAAGTCACACAATTACTAATAATCTTTCAACGAGCTAATGAAGCTACGAAGTGATCCCTTCAACGGTTAAGATTTAAAAGAAAGAACTGACCTATGAAATATGGAATTTTAACACAATGGTCACGTGACTTAGATTTATTCGTTTTGATATAGAGTAAATTGAACCGTTTCACTATACCCTGGTCATTTATTTGAAATTGTTATATTATGTTATAAACAAAGTAATATAAAAAGTTATGAATATATACATTAATAATAGTAATTGATAATTAATTTTGAAATGAATTGAGTATATTGCAATTGATAAAATAATTAATAAGTAATTATAAAGACATAATATAATTATTTGTAAATGTTTATATATTAATATTTTCGAAAACCGTAACAAGGTGTAAGAAGAAATTCTTCCTGCGCATGTCAAAAACAATACCAATGGATAACGATTTTATTCAACAAGGACTTTACCTTAGAACTACCCGAGCGTTATTTTAGTTTATATTCTGCTTGTTTAGGGTAGGTACCTACATTTGTTTCGGATTATAGAAAAAGAAAAATCCATAGATTCTATAAAATTTCAAAACGTGTATGTCAATATTAATATTGACGATTGTACTTAAAAAAATGTGAAACTGAAGATATATTTCAATCAACCATACGAAGAAAGCACATCTTGCTGACACGAAACTTTCTTTTTTTGTTATCCAAAGTGATAGGTGTGATGGGTTTGGAGATGACTACTAGACGTAATATTCGCAGTTCTCACACGCTTCATTTTAGCCTTCGTGTACGCCACTGGGAGCGAATGGAGACGTCGATATAATCAAGTATTTTCTTTCTTCCCTCTTTCTGTACGCAGATAGGGGTTGGAAACCCTAGATGCTACCTACCTACGACGAATACGTAACTTTACACTTTGAATTGCCTCAGTTGAGACTTTAAGATTATTCTTTCTATAAACTTTGGAGGTGCATATTGGTTAGTACTACACCTTTTCCAGGTATATTACTGAAATTGCATCTTAGAATTCTTCAAAAGTATTTAAGGAAAAAAATCAAGTGAAAGGTCATATCAACAGATATTAAAATTAATTTCATCGTAGAACTGCTGGATACTTTAATAACTGTCTGGAGTATACAGGGTGTGGCGTGTATAATCTATTCTATTAAACTACAGCTTCCTAACGATATTTGTAATAGAAAAGTCTTATACGAAAAAGTTCTATTTTTGCGTTTTTTTCGTACATTAAAGTTCATTTATGGATCAAAATATTTTTTCTGGAACGGTCCTGTCCGTGTGCTGTACGATGAGTTACGTGCTGTATGTAGACCAGCCGCGTAAACAAATCGTAGTTGAAAGATAAAAAGGTACTTCTCAAATTTTTGGGGAATTTTTCAATGCAAAAGTACAAACTAAGAAAAATAGATATTTAAAAAAAACTGATATTTTCTTATTATAATAATTAATAGTAATTACTATCTTAAAAGCATTTTGTTGCTGCAAGAGTTCGCAAACAAAACCATAACCGTAAGCATATGTAGTTGCCAACTGCGTGCACTAAACAAACTCCATTAAAATATGGAACAAAATGAAACAAAACTTATCATTTCTAGAGAAAATGTTGAAATCCCCATTAGTGCGGATACAGGCAGACCGACGCACTCAATTTTGGCAAATATTTTCCCAAATTCCAGGTATTCCACTAATTGTGTCAGCAGCACGGTTTCGCAATTCTTCCACCGTAGCAATTGGAGTATTGTAAACCAATGAATTCAAGTGACTCCAAAGATAAAAGTCCATTGGAGGTAGATCGGGTGACCGAGGTGGCCACGGCACAGGACAAAATCGTCCAATCCAACGCTGGGGAAACATTTCAAAAGTGTCGTTACTTCTCGAGTACTGTGTAGAGGAGCCTCATCTTGAAGATAAAACATGCGTGCCCGAACTTGTAATGCCACATCGTCCAATAATTCAGGAAACCAGTCCTCCAAAAATTGACCATATGTTGGTCCATTTAGTCGTCCTTCAAAGAAATAGGGACTTACAAGTACATCGCCTATTATACCAGCCCAAACATTTACCGAGGACCGATGTTGAAAATGAGCTTCCCTAATCGCGTGAGGATATTCATCGGCCCATATGTGCATATTATGGAAATTCACTTTCACATCACGGGTAAATGTCGCCTCATCTGTTACACAAACATAAGCAGGAAAGTCTACTTGATTGGCACATTGCCGTAAAAACTATCGGCAAAAACGCATCCGTTGATCACAATCTGGGGGTAAAATCTGTTGAACTGGTTGCAGATGATAGGGGTGCAACAGGTGGCGTCTTAAGATGCGATGTACGGTACGAGATGAGGTTCCTACTTGCTGTGCGAGTCGTCGAGTACTAATTGTGGGGTCTTCGTCAAGATTTTGCAACACTGCATCTTCAGCATTAAGGTTCAAGTGAACCTTAGCAAGTGCTGACCCCGTCTTTCTCCTCGAGGAATAACACTTCTCGTGTCTTGTAGCCTCTGAACGCACTGTAGGATTGTATTTGCACATGGGGTGAAGCTGTAACCATCGTTCTCGGTGCAACCTAGTCGCCGCGAGCGCATTTTCTCCGGCTGCACTATACACTACCACCATATCGACACGTTCGGAAATAGTAGATGCATTGCTTTCTCGGTTCATTGTAAAACTAGTTTGTGCACAAACTAAAAAATTAAGCAAAGTAAGAAATAAGAATCTCGTTTTTAATGTAATCGGCACGCTATTCTTATTTTTTACTTCTTTATAAAAATTACACTTTTTCGTATAAGACTTTTCTTTTACAATATTATCAGGAAGCTGTAGTTTAATTTTTATACATTATACCCCCCACACTCTGTATTTGATACTTCATGTGTTCAAATGAGTTTTCTGAAAATCAACTTACATTTTCTGAAATATAATTGAAGTTTCTGAATTCAAATAGATGAATTTAATTATTTAACCAACAAATGATATAGAATTGACTATTCTGAAATATAAGCTGGTCTTTTTTGAACAATTTCATTAATTTTTCCTGATTGTATTCAGAAGTGGCCGAATACCTACCAACAATAGAAATAAACTGCGTTCTCATTTATTGTTATTTTCCAAAAACAAATTTATTTCAAATTCCAATTTTTAAAATCTCCAGTTATTTACAAGAACAAATCCAGATAAAACTTTATCTCTTGGACGTTAAGCAAAAAAAAATTTTTGTTAGCCTTGGAGGCAACGCATTTATTCGAGCTCCCAGTAGTTCCCGGTGATATATGCCATTAGAATAAACAATCGGGAAACGCGCTAAGAAATTCCATCAGCTCGGAGAGAGAATATTATAAAAGATTCAGCTGATAGTTTATTTATGTAGTAACCGGAGAAAACTAGGCGCTGATGGTACTAATCTCCATTACTCTTTTTTGTTCGTCTTGCCTGCCGCCTCCGGGGCGGCTATCTGTTTTATCTCGGAGTATATACCACTGCCCGAGTTTTTTTTCCTTAACGCTACGCGTATTGTTAGGTTTCCCGGGACAATTAACCATTCCGTTGGCGGATCTCTACCCCTCGGTCTACGGAAAACGTTGGGGACGCCGAAGTTGGTGCACAGACGACGCTGTAAGTATTCCACGCGAATTTGCATTCTGGGACAGAAATTATGGAACTTTCTTAAAACATGACATGACAGTAATAAATCTGTCACAGACGTACCGTCAACTTTCTTAATGTTAACTATCAAATGGCACTTTCATCGCATTAAAATTAAATACTGAGGCCCCATATCGTCCAAAATGTACCATAATAATTGTGTAGATGTCGCTGTATCCATTCATAATTTTCGGGAACCACAAACATGGACTAATCGCCTAGCACGTGTAAAAGTATACAGCTTTGCTAGGAATAGAAGCGTTAAAAATGCGATAAAAGTCTACACAGGGTCTTTCTCAAATAAGTGTGTTCATTGAAAAGGGTGACTGTGGCACGAAAATGAGCAACTTTTATTAAGCAACTGAAGTTCTAAATGCTTCTATTTTCGAGAAAATTTATTATGAACTTAACCATAAACGTAAGCTGACTCTGTGCATCTTGTGCACGTGCGTTGTATGTAGCGGTATTACTTAGCCGGCTTATAAAACTAACAGAACCATTTGGCGTGTACCATGGGAACAATTATTATTATACCCCTATGATGTACAAAGGACTCACACATTATACAGTGAGTCCAAGATAAGGATGGGATAGTATTAGGATATAAGAAACGGTAAGATATACGGGGTGGCTCAAATTAGATAGAAGTTATGTTTTTTATACCTAACAATATGCAGTTTAGAAAGTTTTAAAATTCCGGGTAGTTCCGGAAATATCCTGAAAAACTCGAAATTTTGCAAAATTGTTTTACTTTTTTTCTGGCTTTATGTGAAAACGAGTTTTAAAATAAATTGCATATTCACAATGCCACTTTTTTCGCTCTATCCAATGGCGTTCAAGTTTTTGCAATTCGAAGTTTCGTCTCCGAGGGGTCATCATCAGGTTAATTGTTTTAAATACGTCGCTTTTGATTTGATTTAAAGAAAGGTAAAAAAGTATTGCGTAATTAAAGATTTTCGCTAAATTTGCGATAACTTTACAAATAATGAATAGAATAATGAATAGGATTTTTCTTTCATTGTAATCCGAATGAATCCACTTTTGCTAAAAATCAATAATTAAAGGGCAAATTTTGCATCTTTTATTCATTTTTTTAAATTGGAAATGTTTGCAAAAATCAATATTTTTATTCATCAAAAAATGTTAAATATGGAAAAAAATAAATAAAAATAAATGATTTAAAAAAATGTTTCGATTTTTACAATATTTACAACCTTACATTTTCATTTTTTTTTCTTTCTAGTTTCATTAGTTTCATACTGGCAACACTGATAAACGTGTATATATGACCGAGTTGGGAAATTGAGCAGTGGCGGCGAATATAATAGTTAACTACAATTAAAAGGAATAAAATATTTTGAGGAACAAGAAAAAAAACTGACTCCGACTTAAAGCTATACCTGATATACTTCAAAGAACAGAAAAAGACCTTCAAATTCTTGCGATTCCAAGCTGACAAACATTTACCTTAGTACTGTCCTAGCCCGGTGAAAATAGACATTCAAGGTTACAATAATGCGTGAAATCGTGTACATATTATGGAGAACACAACCTTTTCAACTTTTTGGATCGCTATATCTCAGAAATGGTGATTCTTAGGAAAAAAGGTGTAAGCACAATTTGTATAGATAACAGTATGACCTACAATTTTTGTCCGACCCATTTTTATGATAAAACTTGCCGTTTGTCTGAAAAATGCTAAAACCCATATTTGCGAACTTTGACCTTGAATAAATATTTTTGCAGATGTGGTATCGATAGGGGACTTTTAACACTTCATTTATAATGGTGTTTCCAACATTCGTACTAATTTTCAGTTTTATTGGAATTATTGTAAGCTTACCCCTACTTTTTGAGCTACTTTGACCGGGTTATAAGCACATCTACTACGTTTGTAAGGCATTTGCGTACAAAATAAGCACTGACAAAAATACGAGTCGTCTCGCTAGTGTCATTTCATGAATTCTGTCCGTGCAACGTTAAGCCGTATTATCCTGCAGTGATTTGGCCCATTGTTTGAAGCCGACTACAAAATCTGACCTAGTTACGTGGAACTAATAACACAACAGTTACAAATTAATAAAATGGACACTGGCGATTTGGCCTATAATACAGCACCGTGGCTTAAGGGATTTAGGAATAATTCATGGAAATATTGATCAATGACCCGATATTCCGTTTTCCGTCAGTAATTGCCGTCTCAGAGCGGGGCTGTTACACGTTTGGGACCCGCAAAAGAAATCGATAGAACGCGCATACAGAGATGAAAATTTACTCGACGTTAATTTAAAGCAAGAAGAAAATTAGGGACTCTGAGAATACCCCATAGTGACAGAAACATTTTAAATCCTTGACAGTTACTGTTATCTATCAGAGAGTTGCTAACTTCTAATACACAACTCAGTTTTTATAGGGCACTATCATTTCGAAATCAATTCGGTCAGTCGGTGCTCCGGCTTGATCTTCTTGCTCCCTTTTATCCGAAACACTTTATGCCAATGTTTCTATATCACTTACCTACCCTGTAATTTGAAAATTGATGCAACATAATTTCATATTTGTATTTTACTGCAGTATACCAGTGCAGTGGAAATAATTGTAATTTGGTGAAAATAAAATCATATTAAAATTTGGATAATAATTTTTTACTCTGAAAGGTAAGTTTATATTAGTATATTTCATTGGTGTTTCAAAAATTAAAAAAAAAATAGTAATGACAAAACCGACCCAATAGTACCTAGTGGCTCCTGATTATTATTATTTTATTTCTTTTTTACTAATGAAAACGTTATATATTCACGTCATCCAATCATATGCAGAAAAACATTTTAATCAAATATTAGTTTTACTTAAAAAAACATACCTTATCAATTTTTGCATGAGGAGTAAACAGCACATTAATTTTATTAAGAAAATATTAATAATGTGAAATTCTATTGTATAATCAAAGAAAAGTGTCTAAAAAGAAATAGGAAATATAATAAGTACATTCATTTTTAATTATAATTAATCACAATTACACTTTAATAAAAAAGAACTCTTCCTAAAACTTAATTGCTATAATCTAATCATTTCACTTATTCGAATAAGCTTAATTAATGCTGGTGTTATTAATTAGCGCCTGTTATTTTTCACAATACCACACCCGGTGGGTAAGCTTTCTCAATATTCAATAAAGTAAATCTTGCTTAAATGCACCACATTTACAATAACATGTTAATTTTTATTTGTAAAACTAATAACACAGGTCCACAAAAAAATGAGTGGTTTATTTTTTCAAATTCCGTTGAGAAAACTTCATTTTCTTTTAACCTTTTCTTTTAGTAATTTTCATACCCCGCCGCTGGACAAGGTTGTGTGAACTTAAACAACAGCGCGCGTTAAGCTTCCTTCACATAGGATTAGTGCGGTTGTATTGGTACCGAAGAAAAGTTCTTAACATACATTACAATAGGGTCGTTCAGATAAACTTCACTGGGAACTGGACTATGCATTGTTGTCAAATCTCATAATTTAAAGAAATGTTACCTAGTAAAAAGCTAATTTGCATACCACCAACTGTGAGTAAAAAAAATTGTAAGACATAATTGTTTATAAAAACCTGTTCGTTTTTTAAAACAGCAAAACCAATTATTTTAAATCATAAATTAGTTTTATTTACAATTAGTAACATATCTACATGCTAATATTGATTAATATATTAAAAAACCATGCGAAAATTTGTAATTTTTTAACACATCGTTGTTGTATTAAAGCAGTTGATTTAAAAAATATAGATATATTTACAATTAGTAACGTATCTACGTGCCAATATTTAATAAACCATGCAAAAATTTTTATATAAGAAACGATAAAATGTTTTTTTTATGTTCGGCGCTACGACCACAGTGATATCAAAAAATGTGGTGTCTAAAATAACACGTCGCTAAGTTATACAAATGCAATTTGTTTTACTAAATTATTTTTCGTTAATTTCGCACGATATAAGTTGAATTAAAAACAACTGCCGCTCAGGTATCGACCAGTGGCGGCTTACATAAGAATTAAAGTGAAGTTTAAAAAACAATTTATAATTCGACTATTTAGTTGATTAAAGAAAAATAATTTCAGATTTATTCCACGTGACCATTGAGCTTAGGCAACCAGTATTGCACGGATGACACTGTTGATCTTATTGTTATTAACAAATTTTAATTATACCAAAATTACTTTCAAACAAAATTACTAATCACGTGACTTATAAACATTTATGAAAACTTCCGTATAAATAAGACTAGCCTTTATATTTGGGACTCAACAGCCAAATTTGCTGGAATATCCCTCACGTCCCGTCCAATTTGTGCAATTCCGTACATCAGTTGTCTTATAAAGCCTAGGAAACCTCACCTGAGAGATGCGCCCGGCTACATTTTAATACTTTATACGTGGATTACGGTAACATTGTTGGTAATGAGTCGTTCATTGTGCGGTGTAACATGCTGCTACATTAAATTAAAGTTCCGTCCTGCTCGATTCCGCGTACAACTTTGTGCTAGATTTTAATTACATTTATTAGTCGGTTGTAATTACAGTTTTGTTTCGTTCCGCGTCACTTTCAAATTTGTGGGCCCGTGCTTGCACCCAGGCGCGCCAGCGTCGTCCCTGCGAATAGCCGGGGAACTTTGTTAAATTGGTGTTTTTTTTTTAGTTATTACTCATTATATTTCAAATTCAGTTATTAAGTTGCAATATTTTACGTTGTTTCTTATAAACTATAAAGGGTGAGTAAGTTTTTTGTGGCAGGATTTTAACAGTTGATAGAGATTCATTTTTTAATAAGAAACGTAAGTCTCAGAACGCTTCGTTTGTGAGATATAGGGTGTTGAAAACAAACTTTTTTTAAGAATTTTTCTTAATATCTCTAAAAGAGCAACACATATTAAATTGAAATTTGGCATTAATAACACATTAGTTATGGTGAATAAAACAAAGATATTTGTTGTCCATTTCATCCGCTAGTGAAGTACTTGCCTCCTTTGAAAAAATAATTGGTACGACCGTGGATTTTTCTAGAAAATAACATTATTTCCAAATTTCTTAATCAATTTCAACAAAACAGATATTAAAACAATTATGGTATTTATTATTTCATAACAGTTTTCGTGACCTAACTAGTAGTCGATAATAAACCAAATCAGGAAGTAATTATATGTACAATAAGTAAATATTAAACAGGGCGATTGACAAAATGTGACCAAAAATGAAACCTCGTATTGTTTGGTGAATTTTAAGAGGAGTTTTCCCTATAAAATCTTTTTCTAGGACGCTTCATTAAAAATATATAGGGTGTTAAACTTAAAAAAATATTTTTAATGATTTTTAATAATTTAAAAATTAGCAAGTGAAATAATTTGAAATTGGGCACATGTAAACATTGTCCAAAATCTGAGGCCTTTTTCCAAAATTTAGATACTTCAGTGTCGGTGGCATATTTTTCTAAATATACGAGTACGTCACTGCTTTACGGTAACAATAATGACATTTTCGGATTCGTCTTCCAATTTTCTACAAATTACTACTCTCTTATGTTTTTCGAAAAAGCCTGATTTTCGAGTAACGCTTAAAAAACGAACTTAAAAAAACTTAAAATATTTTTTTAAGTTTAACACCCTGTATCTTTTTAACGAAGTGTCTAAGATAAAAACTTTATAGGAAAGACTTTCCTTAAAATTACCAAAAATACGAGGTTTCGTTTTTGGTCACTGTTTGTGAATCACCCTGTATAATAGGTAAATGTTAGACCGTTATCAAACTTAATGCAACATGTGAAAAACTAACTAGAACATTGACACAAGATTTTAACAGTGTTCATTAGAAAATAATCAAAAAGTCAGAAGTAGGCAATGAATTTATCTTTCAAACTTGTCAGTTAGTAATAAAATTATTTTATTTTAACAATTCTTCCACACTTCTTCTACAGTTTCCTTCGAAGAAACCCAGCACAAGTAGCATATCAACTTGTTCGCTAAATGTAAATTTTCCAACCATTTTCAACAACAATCAGAGGCAATTGTTGAAATAAAATAATTTTATTACTAACTGACAAGTTTGAAACATAAATTCATTGCCTGCTACTGACTTTTTAATTATTTTCTAATAAACACTGTTAAAATCTTGTGTCAGTTAATACGGTTTTTCTTGAAAACCATAAAGTTTTTTAAAATTTAAGAGTAAAAAAAATTAAAATTAAATTCTGCTGTGTATTAAATATTATTATTTTCAATTTGGTCAATGAAAAAAAAAAAAAAAAAATTCGGTGCAATTTTAGGGGTGAGTCATCCCCGATGATCACCTTGTAGTGCTTCAATTAACTTTAAATCATAGTCAAAGAATGTCCAATAATCCAAATTTGGTTCTTCTGCGGTAAAGTGTTGCAGAGATATTAATTTTTTTCCAAATTTTGGCCCCCACTTTGGGGGCTAATAACTCCTCAGGGGTGCAGCTTTGTATATAGGTAAGTTTGGTTAAATTACAATATTTTGCCCTGCCCTGTGTCGGCTCTTATGCGGCACACCCTGTATTAAGTATGCACGATAAAAACAGATTATTATTAATTGAGTTCATATAAACCAATCGCTTTTTCACAAATTTCTTAGAAATCTTAGAAACTATTTTTATATTAAAAAAATGGTGCAATGCGCATCGAAAACAATCCTCTCTTAAAACTAAAAAGATAAAATCGTACTCACGTCCAACTGCGGTCCGAACTAACAAAACACCAGGAGGTCGAACAATAATTTACCTGAAACAAAAAACACCCGTTTAGCAAACTTTTCTGAAGAAAATAAAAACCTTCGTTTATTTCTACACGAGGCAGTTAGCGTTTGGTTGAAAAAGCTCTGAAACAAATCCGAAATAGATATTCCCCTATCTGTATGCAAATTTCATTGTCTGAATTGGGTTGATTGTGGAATTTCTGCTTCGACTCCCGATACAAAACAATTTTCAGCAGTTTCCGAAATACCATATAGTCGTTTCAGATAAAAGTTGCTTTTTCTGTTCTGATACGGACGACATAATATCTATTTCGTACACGTTTCGAACAGAAATAAAGTAGGTTACACACTGTGAAGTCAGCTTTTATTTAAATCTGCACTACTGCCAAAAAAAGGACATCTAATGTTTATATCCCAAAATTGAAGAGTTTGATGCAAGGAACGGTTGTTTATTTTTCTAGAGTTGTAGGAATATTGATAAAACTCTCTCTATATAAATATATATAAAAAAGAATTAATGAACGTTGTTATTTTTTTAACCTTTTTTCATAAATATAAAATAAGTTGAGGGGTTTCACTCTTGAATACATTACAAAAACTATTTTGAAAAAGGGTAGTAGGTACGGTTCGTATCTCTCTTACCCCTCGTGTATTTCCATCAGTCTCCCATTTGTTTTTCCATTTTCCCGCCCTCTCGCGGTTTCCGCGGCGTCTCTTCCTTATATCATCATTAACCCTAATAAAATTAATGCTCCAGGAAGAAAAAGCGGTGCAGAACTACTTTAAAGTGTGGTTATTTATTAGAATAAATCTTGGCTGAAAGTTTACTCGGAACATCTATTTCCTTTATTCCGGCGAAGGTGGGGGAGGCGGTCGGGGTAGTCGGGAATAGTTAGTGCGACAACGGGGGGATTTGCGGAAAACTTCGGTTGGTCGCGGATTTCTTTAAGGGGCGTTCTCGTACGGAATTGAATTTTTTAAATGGAAAAGCACGTTACTTCTACCTGCATGATTTTCTCGTCGATTTAGTGTGTTTCTAAAGCGACATATTAAACTCAAATGTTTAAAATCGCAATACATCTTCTTCAGTTGTGGCTAATTATTGCCACAAACTCAAAGAAAATATAGTTATCATAAAAATTTATACAAATGTAGTAATATTAAATAAAATACAGGGTGTTAATGAACTTATGTCAAAAATTTAAAGGGGTGGAAAAGGAGCAAAAACTGAGTTAACTGGTGTCACAAACTTTTAAGGTCATAGAGAAAAGAGCTAATTAAAAATGTGATTAAAACTGTTTTGGAACTGCTGAAATACATGTATTTTATCGCGGCGAGTACTTACAAAAAATTCTGTAACATTTTTTACGAGTTTGTAGGTTTCTTATGAAGCCAGACTGTATTTGAATGTCAGTTTGTAATACATTGTTGTAGTGATTGCTGTGCTGTTTTTCGAGAGTGTACTTATTAACCTTATTTTTACATGACGGACAAGTGGCAAAAATATTTGACCTAAGTTCATTAACACCCTGTACAGTTGTAGATAATTGCATTTGAACTAGATAGTTAGATTTTGAGTATATTCATTTATTTTGGTATTGTTTTATTTACTTAGAAAATATATCATAAAAATGTATACAAATATAGTAATATTAAATACAATATATACTTGTAGATAATACGACCTAAAATTTTACAAAATTATTCACACCTAGTATGATATCACGCACATCATTTATGACCTCTGGATAGAACCACATAGTTAGATTTTGAATATGTTAATTTTTTTGGTATTGTTTTATTTACTTAGTAATATTAAATACAATATATACTTGTAGATAATACGACCTAAAATTTTACAAAATTATTCACACTTAGTATGATATCACGCACAGCATTTATGACGTCTGGATAGCACTACATAGTTAAATTTTGAGTATGTTCATTTTTTTGGTATTATTTTATTTACTTAGCAAATATATCATAAAAATATATACAAACATAGTAATATTAAATACAATATATTGTGATGCTCCAATTATGATAACTAGTTTTTTATGTTTTGTGTATTTGTATGTCTTCAATCTAAAAATGTGACTTTGCCGAAAAAATGCCGCCTACTCGGCCTAAAATTATGACTCTGCCTACAAATTTGATTCCACCTGAAAATCTGTCTCCAGATGTGTGACTAATGAAGGTGAGATCAACCAGCAATCCTTATGATGCCAAATTTTACTGAAATCGGTGGATTTCAAAAAAGTACACCCGCCATATTGGATCAGCCATCTTGAATTTTTACAATGTGAATTCATATTCGTAATCAGCGACCCAAAAAACCCCTTTATACAAAATCTGGTCAAAATCCGCTCAGAATTTGAAAATAGCGATTCCTGCTCGGTTTTTTGAGGTTAGAAAAAAAACCACACGTTCTAGCTCAATTCTGACAGTGGATTTGAATTCAGCAGAGTCTTTTACATAAAAATGTACTATTTGATGTGGAAATAAATTTTTTTCCAAATTTTCCCAGTAAATTTTCATCAATTTTTACTATTTTTCACAAGTTTTTTGAGGTTAGGAAAAAATTGTGACGTGATGGGCCAATTCTGACCCCAGATTCGTGTTCAGGAGGCCAAATTACTACGAAAAATATATGTCGCATAAAAAGTATACCCAACTTTTTTTTTTGTGTGGCTGTGTTATCTGCATCTCCTTTCTCTTTCTTCTAACACAAATTCTTTTCTCAAGAAAATTTTCTTTCTGGTTATCAGTAACAGCTTTTCACTTTTCCTTTCGTCTTCTATAATTTATTTTGCTTTTACTTATACAATCTTCTTTTATTCTTCTTGACAAATCCTCTCTTTTCTCCTGTTATTATTATATATTTTTTTCGTCTCCTTGAGTACCACTGCAATGCACTCTCATTTTTAAATACAATTTTTTTTTTAATTTAACCAATCAGATTACTTTTAATTTTACATTTCCAATTTAACTTTTGCAATATTATTTCATTCCTATTTTGCTATATAGTACCCTTATTTTATAACCACTTTTATTAATTTAGATTGATATTTCATTAAAATTCATATTTTACTTTTAAATTGTCATATTGTATCTAATTGTCATCAAATATCAAATCTGTAACTTACACTGTCATTCTTTGACATTAATCTCTTTTCATCCTAATACTGAAATTTAAACTTTTGAACGTTTGATTCATCTCAATATACTTACGACATAGAATTTTACAAAATTATTCACACCTAGTATGATATCACGCACAGCATTTATGACGCCTGGATACATGCATACACAGTTATATTTTGCTTGTGTTCATTTTTTTTGGTGTTGTTACAAAAATGCTGTATATCAATAAATATATTCTAGTACGGTTCGAACCAACTTAATATTAAATTTTAGACCGTCGTCCATAAAAAATAACGCGAAAAATCAAATTTACGTCACCTGAACGAGGGCGTATTAGTAGCTGCATGTCCCCAAATATTAATTCCAGGACATTTGTTCGGCGGCGGCAGCTGGTGTGCGCCCTTGTTTCCGTTTTGTCAAAATCCCGTAATAATGACGGAAACAAAGCAAATCCTCCCGAATCCCGAGGAGCCTACTTAATTGCGTACGCGGCATAAGCGGCGCCATATCTTCAATAACACTTACGCGTAACAAATGTTTTCCTTTGTGTAACGGCGCTAGGTGGGCGAGGGCTCCTTATTACTTCGTAATACTAGAGCCGCGTGGGGTCCAAATTAATGAGTTTGGCGTAACTTTAATCAAGGGGGACTAATTTGTGACCCTTTTACCTTGATTTTTGGGGTCCGGGCCGTGTTCGCGCGCCGGATGCTCGATGGGGCGGCTGTTTGTCTTACATACTAATTGATCCGGAACTTATATATCTGCTTTATAACTCGTTTCTATGGGAGGACCATGTTTAATGTTCCCTCAGTTGATTCCCAGAGCAAAAAAACTAATATCAAATATAAATCCTAAACGACTTAGTTTCCGAGCTATACAGGGTGTAAGAAGTTTGACTGCCATTACTTCAGCATGAGATAGAGTAATCATAAATGAACAAAAAAAGTTGTATATTACAGGGGGTAAGATTAACAGTTAAAATTTATTTATTTTTTGTTGCAAAAATATACCAAAATATATATTCATATATTTTATTCCAAATTGATTTCAAACAAAATTAAACTATTTTTTTCTATGTTCTTGGGAAATCGAAGGAACCCTCAAAAGTGTTGAAATTGGCTCATATACTTTTGCGAAACTGTGGTTAGGAAACAAAAGGATTGGTATTTTTTTAAATTGAATTGGATATAAGTACA
Source organism: Anoplophora glabripennis (assembly GCF_000390285.2). Classification (NCBI taxonomy): domain Eukaryota; kingdom Metazoa; phylum Arthropoda; class Insecta; order Coleoptera; family Cerambycidae; genus Anoplophora; species Anoplophora glabripennis. The sequence goes on along the minus strand of NW_019416226.1, from coordinate 1,046,069 downwards.
TATATACAAGGTTACAACTTTTTAACTGTCCAATACAGATATCTTTCTTGTTTTAAAAAATACATTAAATGAGCAAAAATGTGCAAAATTTAATGCATTCGCATTTAAATTTAGAAAATTCCGAATTCCGAATGGTTCCGAAGGAAGGAAACCGATTTTATGTTATTTCTTTTATTAGTCACACTTCACTTATTTTTTTTAAATTTTAGAACAAAAATGTGTAGTCTGATATTAAATGATGTGAGGTATCCATTTTTCTGTCAGTATTAACGTAGTATCTCTAAAAATATGTACTCAGCGGTAAACCTTTGTTTTTGTTATGCACGCCATATTAAATTTTTGCCTCATTATAAGAAAAGAGGAATTCTCTTTGTGTTCAAAATACAGCGAGTGTTAATATTGGGGAGTTTCATCACAACGTGACAACAGCGCTTAACCTAACGCCACACAGCTGGTGCATACAACATGTGCACACGGCAGACTTGTCCTACGGAAAAAATGTAAACAACTATTATTGTGAAACATTTAGTAAATTTCAAGAACAGTTTTTAAATAAATATAATAAAATATCGGTTTTGTAGTACGAAGATAATGATGTGGTTAAATTTTAGCTCGAATTTTAGTAATTATGAGTCTCCTAACACAGGAACTTAACTTTTAATCTAATTATGAATTTGAAAAATATTTAATTAAAGTACCCAAATATTCACGTCATCCAAATAATCATACGTATTAAAAATAATTTAGGTACTTACCAAAAAGCGAAATTCAGTAATTTTTAATCGCACAAGTACAAAACAAACTACAACATATGTCCACCACCATTTTCGATGTACGCACGACACCTCCGAATCCAATTTTCGCGCACTTGCTGGAAAAACACCTCAAGAATAGGAAATAGTGGTACGCAAAAAACATTCAGACACGGTCCAATTCCAGATACCAACTGTGCTGCGTATTGCTCGTGCTTAGTACCTCGTGTTATTCGCCGCGCCGTTGTCACATTGCTCGATATGAATTTTATCGAATTTTAAATTTACACACAACGTTAATTATTTTTTAGAATTAAGCATAAATAAGTTCAAAAAAGTGATAAACATTGTGTTCTATGGTATTCTATGCACGCAGTTGTGTCAATATTCCTGAATTAATCGAACTTTTTGTACATCAAGTCGGAGATTTTGATAATTTTTTTCTCGGAAATGGTTGGGTTTAGGACCCATGTCATATAAGGTTTTTTTGTTTATTTTAATGGATCTATTGTTTGTTAAAATTAAGGCAGTCAAACTTCTAACACCCTGTATATATGGTATTGGATCATACGGGACCAGAAGATAAACAAGAAATTATCAAATTTCTTTTTTATTACCAATAAACGTCAAGTCGGGACTAAAATTTCATAATTTAATATCTAATAAAAATCAAATCTAATAAAAAGTCACATGCACTTGCATTTAACAAGCAAAACTAATACATGTAAATGCAAAATAAAATAATAAAAAAGTTTATTTTAAATAAAAATTCTAATTGAAAGTTTGACAGCTAGAGTCAAATACAAAACAGTGACTGTAAATAAAAAAGGATATACGACAAGCTTATTCAGAGACGAAGAACAGCATACAAGCTCCATTCCATAATACAGAGTACAAAGTTGAATATCATTTTTACAAAGATTTGAGCATAAAGCATATCACTGAACTTTAGTTACAAGAATTTCCAAAATTTCTTTACGCATCATAATTATTCATAATTTTCATAGCGAAAAGATTAATTTGAATTTGAGTACAAAATTTTAGTAACGATTGATTAAGGTTATTTAATATTATTTAAGATTAAGATTAATATTCTGCAGTAAATCTAAAAAATAAACACAAAACAAATTTTACTGGCAGCAGCATAAAAAATAATTTTTTTTGGAAAGATAGTTGCAAGACTTGTAAAAAAGTAATTACAAGTATTTATATAAGAAAAATAGTTGTAAGTGTTAGTAATTAAAGATGTGAAAGTTCATAATACGTCGATTGAACTCATAAAAACCTTAAAGGAACAAGGAAAGTTATAACATATATCAACAGAAAATTTGAATATGTATTAAGATAAAGGGACTATGTTTACATTTAGACAATGTTAGCATAAACCTACAATTCGTGATAAGATTTCATGTAATATGGAATTCTAGAACAATTCCAGAAAAGTCCTTGATAGTCATTTGTTTGACAAAAATCTATTTAAGAAATTTTCAGTCACTCTAGTTTGAGCCAAGTATAGTCTTTCCAATCTCAATTCTTCAATTGAGCCAGGCAGTATGTACCAGGTTTGGTCGCTACGCAGCAACTCGGCATTGAAAACTTGTTTCCATTTTTATTTACCCATACCTAACCATACCTACATAGGTCGGGTCGAACTAAACGTAGAGGTGGTAGAAATATATACGCCCAGTTGAAGAATGCGCACGCGGGCAAACACCGCACAGACACACCCGCACTGGGCAATTGGACCATAAATTTCAGTTGTTGACAAATTGCCTAGCAGTGCAGTGCAACAATGCGGAATTTGGAGTGATTTAGGTAATTTTAATTTATTATAGGCACCTTCTATTAATCATACATATTACAGTTGCGAAAGGGAGAAATAAGAGGGATATTTTGTTTACTAATATTATTACAACATGGCATTTTGGATACCTTTTGAAACGGAACAAAACGAAATATCGCCAGACAATATTGAATTAGTAGAACCGGTACCTATGAACTTGAGAAGCTTCTGGGAGCTTGCTATCTATATCTCTTAAAATCTTCACTGCAGGATTGGACAATGCCTGTGTGGACGGAGCGCTAGAACTGAGGTCTAGGCTGGGAGCAAAGTGCTCTTAAAATGTTTTAAATATTCAACAAGAAATTGGGATTTATTGAAAAATATTTACAATAAATGGGCATTTGATTTGTAATAATTGATTGTATCTCGTAATATAATTAGGAATTTTGAGATGTACTAAACGTACTGGCCAGTTAGCCGTTCCTGGTTACTGAACTGCAAGTTACCAGGGTAGATGTTCGAACCCATTCCTTGATGGGTCCGGAGAGGTCCTATAGCGAAGTCCACCTTAGGTTTGGATAATCGACCTTTTTGGATCGTGCCCATATTTGAATTGTACTCGTAGTTGCCTGGAGCTGATGATGTACTTGCAGTCTGACTTGGTAATGTCGAATTTCGCATTTTTCAAAGAAGTTTTTATTTGCCGAAATTCAAAACTGGGATCAATTTTCTGTTTCTGCAACACGTCGTCGTCGTCAGCGGCTGCTCTGCCTACAGAATTGGCCTCCGGTCGTGTCATTTGCTGCTGCTCTGATGTTTGGGGCAGCTAGGAGTTTATTTGAAAACTTCGAAAGAAATTTTAGAAACGCAGTTGAAAATATAATCTCCCGTGCCACGCCTTCTGCTTCTCGTGGAGGTTTGGCGCTTTCGGGCATAGGTTTCTACTTAGGTCGCGATTGGACCTGCGGTTCAGATTGGAAAGTTGGGCGAAAATTTGAAATGCTGCTCGCGACTTAAAATTCGACAAAACGCCTGTCGTTCTCAAAATAAAGGTCTAGAAAAAATAAAACCACTTCAATAGAAATGACAAGGAAAGGAGGAGTCCATATCCATAAATGTTTTTATGAAGTTTGTTCCCTTTAGTATTGCGATATCCCCAAACTGTATAAGAGCCATACACCCCGCATTAAGCACCCAGCGGCGCGATTAACACCCTGTAAATAATAAAAAGATAATCCGGGTCCAGAAAAAGGGCCCAAACGACTTGGGTCGCGTCGCTAATGCCGGAAAATGAACAGAGCGCCACCAGACCCTACCTGTTACGTACGAGCGGGCGAGCTGAATCAAAGCCGGTCTCCGTGGAAGAGAACGCCCACCGGAGGGCTTTTTATGGGCGTTTGCGGGTGGCAGAGTTCCACTTTAATCGGCCCTAATGTTAGTTTTAACGCGGCGCCTTCCAAAGTTCAGCGCGAATACTTGGAACTTAAAAAGCACTTACGACCCATTTATTATTAAGCAGGGCCAATGTTAAACTCCTGTAAATCGGCGAAAGTGTACAGCAGCGGGTGCAGCGAGCGACTTACTTAAGGAGCGTTACCATTAAAAATTTACAATATCACGCCGTGGAAGCGCAGTAAACATCCATGGCAACGTACGTTTCAGGTACAGAGACACTGGCGGGTGATGAGGAATGTCGGGCGCCGAGCCAATATGTTTGACGATCCGTCAGGTCGATGAGGTGCGTCTGAATCGGTGATCTGTACAAATCAGCAGATATTAAGCTTCGGCCTATTATGTTCTATGTTCATTAATGTCTCGCACTCGGGTTCTGTACGTTTGACGACTATATTTGCAACAAAGTACTGTAGAAATACTGAAACTTATTTCAACCTTGAAGTGTTTCAATAACAATTGATTCACCTTTCAACTGAGGAAAAACTGGTATGACTAAGAACATTTGACTACAAAATTTTGAAATTAAAACTGAAAAATTTCCATGAAGTTTTTAGTGATTTTCGAAAGGTTGTATATTAGTGAAAAATGGTCGTGTGGAGGTAATCAAAACAGCATTTTGAAGCTTTAAATCTCTAGTTTTAAGATCTTTAACTGCGGTATTCAAGCAATCAAAAGGAATACCTCGGGAAAAAATTAAAAAATTTTTTTTTAGGACTGTCCATTGACAAGAAATTCCAGGAAATTTTTTTCAAATTCAATTAATACAAAGGTCAGTTAGCTCATTTATTCAGCTTCAATTTGATTTTTGTAAGGTCCCCTTGCGACTATTGGTTACGGCTTTTAATCACCGATAGCTCTGCAAGAAATTATTGCACAGAAAATCCAAGGACAGTTTTGAAAACTTGAATAAATTTTCTACATGGACCTGCTATGATTTTTGAAGAAAAATTTTTTTTTCATCCTTAACATCAATTTGAAAAAAGTACAAATATATGGCTTTTTACAGATTTTTAGAAAATCTATCGCTAATTTAATTTTTAATTTGTGAATAGACTAATGTTGAGATAAATTGTTACAGCTGCATATCCACAATAACTATTGACAAATTGATGCATCAAACGTTTTTCTGTTCTAACTGTTCAAAGTTTTGGAAAGAAAAGGAACACTTCTTCCTAAACATTATGTAATAAATAAGTTATCAAAATGAAAGAGAAGAATATTTCTTGTCTTCTTCCACAATTTTGCAATAGATATACCTAGTTTAAGAAAAAAAAAATCGGGAAATTTTCAAAATAATTTTTTATTTTATTTTTTGAAAAGTTGCTGTATAATTCGGCCTTTTTATCATAATCATACTAATCTTTAAGTTTTTACTGTTTAGCGATCTTGATTAGTTATCCAACTTAAGGTTTTTGTGGGATAAAAATCAATAAATAAAAGAACACTATATTTTATATCATTGCCAACATTTGGGTGTTATTTTACACCATCCTCAGGGCTCTAAAATACAAACAATGTTTTTTATAAAATTCGTTAAGGTATTAAAATAATTTAAAAAACGAATATATTCACAATAATTCAGAATTTAAATCGGACCATTTTTGATAAATCGCCACGCTGTGCAAAAAAGACCCTAATTTGTTTATAATGCAATTGTGCAAAAACTATGCATCGGACAGAAACCATTTTGCGCACGATTAAGCTGCATATTATCTGTCATTTTCCGCAAGATTGTTTTTCTAGCTTCAAATTTGACGGAGTTATGAATGTTTGAAAAAGGTCTATTTTAGAGATTTATTTAAAGGTCTATTTAGAACAAGTTATTTCACCTTTTTAAGGTAACTGTAAATCATCTTTTTTTAATTTTATAAACGCGTTAATTTTAACTAGTTCGGATTATATTTAGCTGTATATCTCAAAAATTTCTCTTTTTATTATTCAAAATATTGGTTTATTTTATTATGTGGAGTAAGGATCTTATTCGTGTCGTTAAGGAAAACTAGCCAGAAATCTGACGGCATTGCCAACACGTTCAGCGCCAGAGAAGCGATATTATTTCCGTTTATTATACTCCAATTTCCGACAATTAAGTGATTCATTAAGGTCCGATTTATATTAGACAACTAATTGCGTCTCGGCATAAATTTCCATTTATACGCCCATAAATATAAAGACCGACATCGACGACTGTGTGTTTGAAAATTAATTTAGAGCTCCGATTGACGGCCTTTGAGTAATAATACCATTAAAACAGTGGGCCCCGACCAATAATCTAATATCGGCCGTGGTTTTAGGACAAGGGTAAATTAATTATCTTTAGTAAAATTCAATTTAAACCTTTTACCGGAGTCATGTTTTACGGACTTTCCGTGCCTTTTCCGCCGGGCCTTTTAAGCTTTATTGCGGCGCCTTCTTTGTTCGGCAAAAAATGAGTTTCGCCAGTAATTCCTATTTTATGTGTTTGCACTTCCACCGTCGTTTACAAAACCGACCAGTTAACAGGGCCAAGTCGGTTAACGGTAATTATTGATCAATGCACGTTTGCTACTAGCTTAAAGTTTTAGTTTTAGAATAACGAAACATGTTTACAAAATGCTTATAAGAGAAATATTGAATGTTGTTAGTGGCAGTTTCTATACAGGGTGTAACCTTGAATGGGGTTAGTTTTTTTAATATTCAATAATATTCCGAAATTTCTTCTTTTTTATCAAATTAATAGTAAAGTTATAAATACTAGACATAAACTGGACGACTCGAAATTAGCCTAGTAAGTTATATCGCCACTTATCAGTGTTGCCAGCTGTTAGCAGCAAGTTAATTGTTAAAAAGCCAAACTGCGATGGAGAATAATTGAAAGAAAAACAGAACAGTTTTACTTTTTTTCTTATTTCATCAACCGAATAGATAATCGCAAAAAAGTCTAATTTGTGTTAACATTATTTATTATTATTTACCAGGTACACCTTTAAATTTAAGCAGAATCCAATCGTGATCCGAACGCTTAAAAAGAGCAATGGAGGCTAGCCTCCGGACTCTCGTAAACTGTATCGACATGTTATTTATAGGAGGTCGTCTTTCAACGACCTTTTGAAGACTGTCAAGTATCTGATATTGCCTAATAAATAATTTAAAATATAAATGGTCTGGAAAAATATTGAAAATATAGTAGAAATAAAAAACGAAATATGAACCAAGGTCATAATAGTTTTTCAGTTATTTCCATTGCAAAGTCTTCTTGTTGAAATAAGTTCACAGTATGGAACTTGCATGATTCTTTAATTCAATATAACCGTCGACTAATCGATAAAAAGGTAGTACAAAAATCATATAAACATGAAAATATGAATTTTTTATAGAACGAATAAAAATAGTCTAGATATAACTTTATTTTTTTACGCTATTAGTGGTCTGTGGTGTTTAGAAACTCAGTTCTAGATTATTTCCTACGTTTTGTTATTCAGTCACTTCATCGGCCAAATAGAAATAACATGTAATAGAAAAAAATCTAATTTATGTCAAAGTTAATTATTTATTATTTACCCGCAACCAAATGATCAATAGTCACCTTGAAGGGTTTAAATTTAAGCAGAATCCTATCCTGATCCGAACGCTTACGAAGAGCAATGGAAGCTAGCCGCCTCTACTCAGGCAGTACGAATCTAGCGTGGCCACAACGTATCGAATTATGAGTGGCCCTTATCTACAGATTATTTAGGGTATGTAGAAGTGCGTAGCTTCCGGCGTATTTTTGGTAGTCCATGACATTTTTATTTTAAATTTCTAGGGGATGTTCGTAAAGTGCATTTGTGTGGTGTAAGTGTATAATCTTATAAAAGTTATTTATTTCAGAGTTTAGTGACGGTACAATGTATTTTTGCATATACAGGGTCGGAAAGTCCCCGTGGTTCATCGGCCGTTACGTGAGAGAGATAAAGTAAGTCATAAAAATCCGTGTGATAGAGAAGGATGGCTATAAAGAAGGCGTCTCATAGTCACCGCCCGTTTCGCCCTTTCACAAATAAGATCCACTTCCACTTATAATTTAGCGACCGGTTTTCGTCGTTTGCCTTTTCTGTAATAGATGTCACTACTTATACAATTCCGACTTCGTATACCGATATGTTAATACAATCCGTTAACAGAGGGCAGTTCTAGAAAGAGTGATGCCAGATCTACAGATTTTTTTGGAATTGGGGAAATAGGGAATTTTGCTTTATTTTTTGGGGTTTTTAATTCATTTTAAAAAGTATACTTAAATAACAACTAAATGAACTTTAAATGCAGCTGATCACTATACTCCATTTGAATAACTTCTCAGTAGGGGAAACAAGGTCACTAGATTTACAAACAGAGGTATCTACTAGCTACTGTAAAAAGTTTTCTTTGTTACGCGTTGTGCTGCCCTCTGTTAACGGATGGTATTAACATATCGGAATACCGAAGTCGAAATTGTATAAGTAGTGACATCTATTAAAGAAAAGCCAAACGACGAAAACAAATATGGCCACCGGTCGCTGAATTACAAGTGGAAGAGGATCTTATTTGTGGAAGGGCGAAACGGGCGGTGACTATATGACGCCTTCATTATAGCCATCCTTCTCTATCGCACGGATTTCTATGACTTACTTTATCGCTCTCACGTAACGGCCGATAAACCATGGGGACCTTTCGACCCTGTATACAAATCAAGAAAAAGTTGATATGGCTCTGGTTCTTTGAGGTCACACTAGCTAGTTCAGCGGGGGGGTATGAAAATTACGTAAAAAAGGCAACATCGAAATTCAGTTTAAGATACGTATTTCTAAAGGTCAAATATGGCCTCCCTATAAATATGACTGTATCTTTTATCGAGTCAAAATTATAATCACCAGTCCAATAATGAACAAAACTTTGAATGAATATGTAGTATATTTTTGTAATTATAACCAAAATTAATCAAGCGTTGTTTATTGACGCGTACTAAGCGAACATTAACACGCATTCGTTTCGATTTATATTGGAAATATTATCAGGTATTGCCTAGTTCCAACTGACAATTCAATTTGTTGTAGTAATTAATGGGCAATTCTGTTAATTTAAGTGTAATTAATATCTTGTTACAATCAGTACAGGTATTCACTGCCAGTGGAGCTTCGGTAACAGGTTTCACTCTATACAGGGCGTCGGGTGCGTCTGTGTGAATCGTCATTTCCATTATGCTTTTTATAAAAAAAAATCTAAACAATATTGAAGCTATTCAAGTTGACACTGTCGCTGATAAACACTCTGCCACTTGCAGGAGGATGAACAAGACAAATTATATGGTGACCTTTATTTGCCCTTGCAGCTGATATCATTCTCCAGAATGTATCATTAAATTTTAATTATTAATTTAACAATAATCATACTAATAGTTGAAAACGTCTATTACATTTTGGTACTTTTACTTTCATGGCCATTATTTTTTTGCGAGAATTGAGTTTAACCTCCAAATGAGTTGAGAGGACATCATGAAAAAATGTTTGATTAAAGATTCCGCCATATAATTTGGCACTATCTGCGTTAGTGGCATAAAAAGTAGTGTATTCCATTGGATATTAAGTTGATCTTAGTTGTAACTTGTTTGAAGGTCAAAATCAAGGTCATCACCTAGTTTGTTATTCAAAATCCTATAAAAATTTTGCTTACAATATTTTTGTCGGGTTTTCAGGCAAAAATGAGTTTCTATTGTATAATTTTACATAACTATCTTGGTTCATACTTTATGGTAGAGTTTGGATCTTCCTGTGTAAAAAGTTTCACCATTTATTGGACATAATGAATTCCATTTCTCCTCTGAAGCGGCACACATGAAGACATTTATATCGTGCCCCATTCGGAGTGAAATTCACCTAGCTTGTTGGTCTCGTCCCTATTGTGTGTTCTATAAAACATATTTTATATTTCCAGAGTTCCCTGCAAATCCACATACACATGTCACATCGTACGTTCAATTGTGCATGTAGGTAGGCAATATCCGTTTCATCCGTTCAATTTGCAAAAATCGCAGATTGCGGCTCCGATATCATTTAAAATAAATTGCACACGAGCGAGCTTCGGCTGATTCCGTTTTGAGACTCGCATTTATTTTTGTTGAGTGGACGTTTCCCACACAAACAATACTTAAAAAGTAACCTAGTAAAAAACTCAAGTTGTAATCAATAATGAAAAATGAAATACACAAAAATAAATACTCTGTTTACTCACATGATTTTTATAACACTTCCCTGAATTTATTCCAGTCCAATATTAGCGTATTGACGTTCGAAGCTCGCATAATCTATTATATGCCAAGAAAAAGGGCTGGGAAATGACCATTTCGCGACTTTTTGTTTCGGCAAGCTGAATTTATCATTATAGATGTTAAATATTGTGTACAATAACATATTAGTTTCCACAGTAATAAAAATGGGGGGGAAGATTGTTTACAGGTTGGTTAATTGTATAATTTTTACGTAAATTCACGTTTTTCGCTTATAACTTTTTCCGTTCATTTCCACGAGAAAACAGTAAAGTACTTTTTTTCGTCTTCAAAAGACCTATAAAATTAGCCTTCGAGCCTCAAAGAATATTGATTATATCAAAAGTTATAAACAGAAGTTTATTTATGACTTTTGAATTAAACATTTATAAACTGCGTTGTTATTACCAGAACGTTTTGGCATCGCATCCTCTCATTCCATATCACTGTCTAGTAACTGACACAAAATCTAGAATCCGTAAGTTGAATAGTTTACAAGTTATGGCATTATAAACAAATTAATTAATTACACAGACCAACAAAATTTAACTTTTTTTGGAAGCAGAAACTTGAATATATATTTCCGAAGGATTTAGGTGCGCTGAATTCGAATCTGGCAGCAGAATTGCTCTACCACGTCAGGTTTTTGAGATATCCTAACCTACAAGTGCAAAAAACACTGTTTTTCGTCATATTTGAGGTTATGTAGTAATGCCATCTATTCTTTTTCACCGATTTTTTCACGGTGTAAGATTTTTGCTAGGCAAACAATTTTGTAGTAAAAAATATTCATGACCTATAAGTCTTAGACATGGAATGTATTATTAACATTTTATCAAAGAGGCAACATTCAAAGATGTATGTTTGTTGTACGTAAACGCCATATTAAATTATCTGGGATTAAGAATGTATTTTTGTTATTGCTTAAATCAATGTACTCACAGGAAAACGCAGAGTATAATTTCGTGTAATTTTTAAAATAGAATCCTCGAAATATTTTTTTGTTGATATTTAACAAATATACATCAAAAAAATCTTTTTTCAAGGAATGTAAAAAAATTGTAGCTAGTGGATACAAAATAGTGTTTTTTTGTTAATTTTTTTTGTACACAGTATTTGTACACAGTTTTGTATTCAACAAAAAATCACTTCCTATCTAGAAAAATTTAAATGAAATATACAGGGTGAGTCATTAATAATGATACACAGCTTAGTAGAAGATTGTTAACGTCAAAATATAGCGATTGAGCCACACGTGCCTTAATCAATTGTTGCTCCTTTTCGTTCTACAGGGTGTTAAAGTTGAAAAAATATTTAGATTTTTTGCAACATTTTAAGTATGTATGGACCGTTGTTTGTATTGAAAATTTGTAGGTTTACGTTTTTTGAGGTGGCAAATATGCAAACAGTGTTGAGATCACGTAGGGGACGCTAATTATAATACCCTATCATGCAATATGTCTAACATTTTGTATTTTACAATTTTGAATTTTTAAACAAGAAATTATTGAATTAGGTACGTTCAATTCTAAATAAAAAAGGTATACTTGCTACAAATCGATAAACTTAATCGCTTTCGAGATACAGACGTTTTAAGTTTTTGAAATTCGGAGGGAATTAAATTAGAAAATTAGCAGGTCTTAAGTCACCAAGCCTGTATAAAGAATTAAGACAAACATTACAGTACCAAAAATTTGATTATGTATATCTTACCAAATTATTAATCATAAACATTTTCAAAGCAACCACCAGCGACTTCAATTAACTTTCTTAGACTTTTATTTAAATATCTCACGTTAAATAAAGTTCTATGTTATTTGAAAATATGAACTGATTCTTGAATATTTGTCCATAGTTGTTCTTGACTATTAATGTCTTTGTAAACTAGATATTTAAGAGAGCCCCAAAAGTAAAAATCCAGCGGATTTAAATCAGGGCTACGTGCAGGCCAAGGTACTTCGCTACCGCGTCCAATTCAACGGTGCAGGAAATTTCAATTAAAATATTCTCTTACTTCTCGGGTATAAAGTGTTGTCAATTTATTATGTCAATGCCTACTACTTTGGAAAAAATAATTTTCTAATTTAATTCCCGCCGATTCTCAAAAATTTAAAACGTTTGTATCTCGAAAAGAATTGACGATATTTCAATAATTTCTAGTTAAAAAATTCAAAATTATCAAATACAAAAAAGAAGACATTTTTTTAAATTAATAGGAGTGTAACTATCGCCCCCTAGACGTGACCCCAACACTGTTTGCATGTTCGTACGTGTCACCTCGGGAAACGTAAAAAAGTTAAAAATAAACGGTCCATACATAGCTTAAAATATAGCAAAAAAATCGAAAAGAGTAACAATTGATTCAAGCATGTTTGGTTCAATAGCTATATTTTGACGTTAACAATATGTTATTAAGCTGTGTACCATTGTTAATGACTCACCCTGTATATTTTTACAAGTAAACCACAGAGAATAACACAATAAAATATTCATTGTTCTTCCTGAAATATCATGTGGGTTTTAAATTTGCGAATTTTCGAGACAATGTATGATCGTCGGCTATGAAATGACTGCGGCTCGCCCACTAATTACCACTATTTAACACTTCAATCTGGCAGAATCATATTTTTTCGCAAGGCCCCCTCGTAGCTGCGCTGTGCTAATTAATGGTTATTATGGCAATTGCAACGATTCCAGGGCTTGCATTCAGCGTTTCCACTTCCTAATTACATAGTTTTGTTTTGCTAGTGCGCTTTGCGAGCTGGGAATTACCCAACCCGTGAGGATCAACTGTATCAGATTCTACAGAGCCATTCAATTCCAACGGGCTTATACGCTAATCCGTCACAACGTGGCACTTTTCGCTAATCAGTTCAGCAGCGTCTGCGGGTTGGAAGGAGACGACTAAATTTTTGACGATTAAACGTTTCATCTTTAATTTTTGATACATTTAGTGACAATGTTGTATAAAATAATTTCACAGATACCAAATTTTAAAAAATCATTCGAGGATGCAAAATAATTTCGTAATCGAGTATCAAACAACATTCCACCGAAAACTGTATCCTACAGTTCAAAAATTACTAAAAATGAAGAGAATTTTGACATTTACAAATAATTTACTTGACATGTACATATGTCACCTACAACCTTCGAGCATATACTACTGGAGGTAGCACGCCATTGCGAAAAGTGTGGCTGAGTGTGCGAGAGAGACATACAGTATCTTAGTACATGCTGTCTCACTCTCGCGTCTAGCACGCGATTGGTTGGAAATGAATGCTCGCGCTCATTGAATCCCGCAGGGCTCCCGCCGTTGAAGCGAAGAATGAGACAGCATGTACTGAGATACTGTCTGTCTCTCTCGCACACTCAGCCACACTTTTCGTAATGGCATGCTACCTCCAGTAGTAGGTATATGCGCATATACAGGGTGTTTCTTAATAACGTGCTAATATTAAAGGTTATTCTTGGGTCCATTTTAAGAAAAAACTTCATATGAACATATGTCCTAAAAGTCTTAACCTTTGAGCTACAGGGTGCTAAAGTTTTATGAAAAATCATTTTTTTATTATAACTGGTATTACCTACCCTACATATTTTTTCAAATTTGGTACACGCCTTCTATTCATCAAGATGCATTTTTGGATGTACAAGCAATTTTATTATTTTTGCCAGTGGCGTCTGTACAGGTTTTGTATTGAATATTTTTGAAGAAAAATATGTTACGCCACTGATTTTTCTTTAAGTAAAAATCATTTTTAAAATCCTCATTCCTTTCTGAGCAAATGTGGTGTCTTGAATTTTTTCGTTAGACGTACGAGAAAAAAAAATTATGTAATTTTGAACAATAATTTATTTATTTAAGATAATAACTTTTAAACATTGAAATTATGAAATTACAGTAATCTACATACATTTTGGACTGGTAAAAGAAAAATACCTTAGCGTGACATTTTTCTTCAAAAATATTCAATACAAAACCTGTACAGACGCCACTGGCAAAAATAATAAAATTGTTTGTACATCAGAGAATGCATCCCGATGAATAGAAGGCGTGTACTAAATTTGAAAAAATATCTAGGGTAATACCAAAGTTATCACAAAATAAAGTTTTTTCATAAAACATTAGCACCCTGTAGTTCATAGGTTAAGAGTTTTAGGACATATGTTCATATGAAGTTTTTTTCTTAAAATGGACCCAAGAATAACCTCCTTAAATATTAGTACGTTATTAAGAAACACCCTGTATTGTAATATCATATATTCTATTTCGAAAACTGCCATCAAAAGCCGACATTTTCAGTTGACAAACTGAGTTTTTTTTTGTCACCTAACTGCAAAATACTTTTATGTTCTAGAACGCGAAGTCTTTTTCGTTCTAGAACATAAAACAAATGTCAAAATAATTTGTCATTTTTTCGAAACTTATTTATGATTTTATTAAGTAAACAATATACATTACACAAACACCAATCATTAAAATGACCTGAAAAGTTGTCTAAAATTATTTATATCGACTGATTTATATTAAAATGAATTATCTTTTCTAGCAGAAATCTATTATCAGGTGCTTCTTGTATAAATCTTTCAATTTCCTCTTTCGTTAGAATTCTGGACTTTTTTGGATGGTATTCAATTGATTTGCTTTTCAAATATAGTATTAGTTTTGGAAATTTTCTAGTATTTACTTTTTTTTGGCATTCAGTGTACTTTTTAACATGGAATGTACTGACCATAACGTCCAATGTTTAATTGTATTAATTTTATGTTCCAAATATGCCAGTAATACTGCTTCGGACACTTTGAACACCCGGACACCCTTTGAATTCGTTATAGGCAATCTCGAACTGTCTCGAAGATTTTTTGGGGATTAATTATGAAACAGCATTTTGTGTCGCTTCCAATACTTCCCCTGGTAAATGCTCGTCTTCACTTTCCGAGCTCATTTTGAATTAAACACTCTTAGAATATGAGTTACAATATATAATTCTGACACTACATTTTCAAACAACAAATTGTTATTGTTTATTAGATTACTATTGTTACGAAAGTCACCGCGCCTAAATCGTCTTGATACAAACACGGTTCAAACGATTTCAAATATACAGGGTGGGCCATTAGTGTAAGAAAGTAAAATAACTCACTTGTTCTTCGTAATACAGAAACAAAGTTTATATAAAAGTTATACAGAATCAAAAAACCTAAAGGACAAAATTAATTTGAAACATACAGGGCGATTAGTAAAAACGGGACATGCCAAATATTATATTTTTTAAATGGAACACCCTATATATTTTTAAACACATGGATTTCTGAGAAAATTCTATATATGGCAATATAAACAGTTTAACATTTTAGTGCGGGGTTGTCAAGTTATGTAGAAAATTCTTTGAATTTTGGAAAAAACATGACCTCGAAGAAGTTGTACTAACTTTCAACTACTAGCACTTGGAGTAAAAATATTTGACAGATTTATATTTCCGTTAAAACTGTTGTTTTGACACGTAATAAATATCATGTAAAAGTTTTCGAAAAACGCATTTTTGACACTAGGAAACAGAATTAAATATCTAAGTTTTATGAGTTTTCGCAAATAATATCTAAGTATACGCACTTTTTCCTTCAGAATAAACGTATCTAAAATAATTATTTCGAGGAAAGATTAAAGATCATTTACATGCCGACGCGAAGTACTGTTCTCCATTTTCAAAGTCAACGAAGTTACAATCGAATCCGACATCCTCGCGTAATGATCCCGTACATATATCGACCATTGTAACAGACAAATTGCTTTCTGCAACACAATTCTATCGGCCAAAGGCTGATCCGTACCGGATCAGCAACTTAAGTGCGTGGTCATCGAAACCATTGTAATGTAGGCCTATACAAAATATTAACGAGTATATTGTTACCGATATTTCCAGTGAAAGTAAATATAAAGGAAAGATATCGGTGTCCCCTCTCCTACGCATCGTGTTACAATGATATCTTAGTAATGTCCACAATACCCCCGTAAGCGTTTTATGTGAACGAATGGCCAGCGTCGGCGGTTTCACGTGGAGAAATTGATTCTGGTTTAATAATGGAATTTCATTGGAAAATATGAAACGGAAGAAATGTTTTAATAGGCGATATTAAAATGCTCGTTATGTTCAGATAATAAAGGAAGTGATTCCATTTCTTTTGTAATTTGTTCGAAAATAGCAATACTAAAAGAGTAAATATGTTTAGTTTTATACACTAAAAGATCGGTGTGAGTTAATCCATTGAGATAAATTATTGAGTATATTTTCAGTCAACATAAAGCATTTTGATAATTTTACTCATTTGTGAAAATATTTGAACTAAAACTGAGTACTTTCACTCAAATATAGGTGTTGCGAGAAACACCGGCAATTAAAACATTGTGATGATACGACGCAAAACAGCTGGATCGTTCGTCGGTTGTCTCACCTATGACACACTGATGAGGACTAATAAGTCCGAAACCGGTCTGTGCCTGGTGGGTTAAACTGATGACGAACGATCCTAGCTGTTGCACTAGGTGTTGCGAGTATAATTCAATGCCAGTAGGGGCATATAGCCCTCGGAGTATTTGTTTCTCGCAACACCGGCAATTAAAACTTTTATTGTATTATTTCTTTTTATTATTGTTTAATTGTAGATGAATTTGATGAACCAATCCACCACCACATTTAGGTTACTTGGATGTCAAATATTGAAGGTTATTTATTTGTTACTGTCATACGGCGAGCAAGGAACTTCATCGTACCTAAGACACGAACTAAAGCAGATGAAATAACTATTTGGACCTAGGTTGTGATCACCGATAGAACCTGTTCAGTGGTGATTAAATAGCAGTGGCTCAGTCCGAACTTTATTTTGTTCAAACGACCAATCATAGTGGTTGAGTTTTTGTAAGATTTAATTTAATAAAACCCTTGTCGGAGCGACTTGAAGCCCTCTTCCATTTTGTAACTGGTAATCCAGCATACAAAGGTAATTTACTAAATAATTAAATTTCTAGTTTTAAATTCAATCTAGTAGATTTCAGTTTAGTAACCACTTGAATTTTGCTTATTTTTTATGACCTTCAATGCTGTACAACCACATGCTAATAGAATTTTGTTTTTTCCTCTCTCTCTCTCATCATTAGAACTAGGGTTTCTGATTTCTCGGCCTACTTTTTTTCTCGGGCCTCGAGAATTCTCGACTAGGAATTCCCGGGAATTCTCGAATTCTCGAGAAATTTCTAAAATTTAAAAAGTCGTAATTTTGGTATTGCAATTTGCAATGCGAAAAATTCTAAAAAACTTTTAACTGTTTTTTTTTATTAAACACTCATTATACTTATGTTTATTTCAATGTTTTTGAATCGTAGCTTTCTTCCAATAATTATTAATAATCATTAATCATGCAGTCTTTTAATTAAACAATTAGTAAATAAGGAATTTAACCGAAGAAATCTTAAAAAAAACAATTTAAAGATACAGAAGCGTTCTTCCTATTAATTATAATCACAATCTTTTAATTAACAAAACAAAAATAAAATAATCAACTAAAGGAACAGGAACTAAATATTTTCAAAATCAACATCAACATTAGGTATCTGCTTATAATAAAATTTCTACACAGACTTATAACAAGGTACATTAAAAAAATAAGAATCGTCGAAGTAAACTAAAGCCTTAAAAACTTAAAATAAATAAATCATGAGGTAGTCGAGAAACCACTCAGTTATTTGACGAGAAACGAATTGAACATGCGTTCGAACGAAACGAACTCCAATCAAGAACTTAAGACGCGCGTGATATTTAAATTTCCCGATTTCTCGACACTTTTTTCTCGTCTCGAGTAAGGCCAGATTTCCCGGGAATTCTCGCTTCGAGAAGTCTCGACCAGAAACCCAAATCAGAGCTCACCAATAAAGATTACGAGAAAAGATTACAAGTAAAGATTCGAATTAATTTTCGATTAGATATTTCATAAAGATTTTGAAATATTAAGTATTTATTTCAGTGAAGACTCGAATTAATATTCGAGTGAAGATTTGTGTAAAAATTACGAATCAAAGTAAAGAATTATAATTAAAAATATAATTAGTAAAGTTTCGAGTTATTAGCGAATATTAATATCTAAAATGGATTAAATCACACCAAATTTAATGAAGATTTATCAGAAGTTGTCATCTAAGGAATTGAAGTCCTGAAAACAAAACAATCTTTATGGTAGCCTGGCACAGAGAGATTTAGGTCCACCCAGATTCGTATACCCCGAGTCCAATACACTTGGATCATCCGTAGACCGTTGAACATCAAAGTACCCCACAGAACAACAATGTGAGAAATGTACCTATGATTTTATTTTTTTGCATTTTCTTTCTCTCCAGTCCCAACCTACGGGATGAAGAAACCATTATAAGGTTTAATAAATTTAATTTGATAGTAGGTTGGCGCCCATTTTAAAATCCTTTTTTCCCATGGATTCCGCTACAAGAGCTGCAGTTCGTTCTTTATAGTTTTAACGTATAAACTATAAGTTATGATATTATTGAGTAAAATTGAGTAAATTTGAGTGAATTTTTTTACAGTGTAATGAAATTTTAAGGATTTGCCTTCAAAGCTTGAAAAAATCAGTGGCACACAGTTTTCTTCTCAATAAAACACCATTAAATATTATTCGAAAAATAATATCTACTCGCAAGACAATTGTCTAGTTCCACCTCTTGCTCTTTGCCTTTCGAACACCCGTACGCTCCATTCACACCGTCCCATCGACAATAAAGACATTATTCCCTTACACACACCATTCCACACACAAAAAGAGACTTCACTCTAATGCAAATAAGCCGGCGAAGATCAGCCGACCCGAAAAAGATAAAAGAGGCACGATTTTCTCGCAGGCGGTGGCGGCGGTGGCGGCGGCGGCGGCGGCGCTCCTCCATCGCGACGAGATCACTTTGACAATTTAATAAGTGTTTGCCTATTATACGTGCATTGTGATTCCTATAGACGTCCCTTCTACTCTATTTGTGGCGCTGGGCGCGATATGACGAGGGTGAAACCAACCCCGATAATCGATCACCGGGGACGGTTGACACGTCTTTCAAGGAAAATGCGTCCGGGGTGGCCCAAGGCGACTAAGAGGCTCGGTAGGACAGTATTAGCTTACAGTTTACACTTATTATGTCGGAGGGGTGTACGGTTTAGTGTTTACGTTGAATTAAGGATGTTTAGAATGGAATAAGATCTTTTGTCGGCATGAGGGAGATCGGGTGGTTCCATTAACCTTTTCAATTTCTTTAATAACCCAACAGGATATTGAAAATTTAAAAATATACAGAAAAAAATAATCATTTTATTTGTTAATGCAATTATTTTATGTAAAAATGTACTAATACATGAAACTTGCAAACCACGATAGAAAGATCTAATTATTTATTCATTTTACTTAGGATTGCTTAGGATTAGTAAATATTAATAGAACAAAACCATAAAAACGGTGATGAAAAAAAAAAAATTACTCGACCTTTTATAAAATAAGCAAATTATACCCTTAACTCTCGTTAATTCAGCGCCCTACTTCACAACAGGGAACGCACCGGCCAGCAGACTATAAAGCGTTCGGACGTTGAAGCGAAACAGCAGATTTACTCAATCGTTTCGAATTTTGCAATGGATTTCAAAGTGCAGCAAATCCTAAAACTTTAATAGCAAAACTATGGACAAATGAGTGAGGGTTTTTTTAGCCGTAGTGTCATTTTAAATAGGTAGGTACCATACCCATTGAAAAGCAATTAGCCACACAATAAGGTATACGTACTACAAACCGAATAATTAATTGAACATACGTAATACTAAAAACTCATATTCGATTATAAAACGTAGTGAACACGTTAATAATCTTAAAAACACTAAATTGTATAACCTAACATTCGCAAACAATTACTAACCTTATACATTTGTTTTTATTAACAAATAAAGAATACTTGTTAATATTTGAAATGTAAAAAAATATCTTATTCATTCATATGTCTTGATTTTTACCTTATTATTGATCGTAGGTTTAGCTTTATTTATTCATTGCACCTCACTACTGATTAAAAACGTATTAAAAGCTAGGTTAATAACCGAAAAAATTTTTCAGCGTAAATATGCATTTTAAAATTTTTTTAAATCGTGTATTCGTATTCTACTCATCTTCCCTTAAAATTAATGACATTATGACTGAATCACCCTGTATAAAATAAAACTTTTAGAAAAAAATCAAACGATATATCAAAAATGTCGGCAAAGTGACTAGAGTAATGTAAATTATTATATTTATCTAAACAATATTTGTCCTTTTTACTAAACTTAATTTTAAAAAAATATACAGGGTGTAACTTTGAATGGGGTTCCACCATATATCTGCTTTCTCAAATTTCGTCGTGTTTTAAATTCCATAATCTCTTAAATATCGCATTAATCTATAAAACTTTTCTTGTTCGATACTTGTTGGTCGAGATTCATCTGATATCATTTTCTTGCAAAAGCATCGTTTTCTCCTGACAAAAAGTAGGCTCTAACCATATCAACTCTTTCTTGATTCGTATACATGCTTTTTCATATCACACAGGAACTTTAAAAAGAAAACACAAAAATACACTGTACCGTCACTAAACAGTAAAATAAATAACTTTATAAATTTACTACTCTACAGACATACACCACAAATCAATGAACTGAAAAGTGAAGTATCAGTGTAACAAAATGTAGCTGAGTCGATGTGTTCGGCCCATTTATACTACCAAAAGTACACTTACGCTCCTCTACAGATTCTAAATAACTTCGACATAATAACCACGTATTTCGCTGTGGCTTTTACATGTTAGATTCATACGGCCTCAGTAGCGGAGGCTAGCCTCCGTTGATCTTCGGAAGCATTCGGAACAGGACATTTTGAATAGAAGATCGTCGTAATCGTAAAAAATATATTAAAAAAATGTTGATCTCTCATATGGGGTCCAAAAAAATCGGGCCTTTAACTTTACTTTTAGCAAATTTAAATTCAATGTATGATGCTTTTATGTTAAAGTATCAAACACCAATTTCAGTTCTTTCACAATATTTTAGGAATGGAGAGGCGAATTTCCTTTTTTTATTTTAACTTTGCATCCTTTAAAATTAACAAGATGCCAGAGGTGTATAAAAAAGGAATTGTGCGGATATCGCCAAACTATTGCTTTCCTATTTTCAGACACGGTTTCTGTGAAAGCCGCTTATCTATACAGAATTCTATCTGCCTTTTTAAAAAAATATTAAAACGATTGTTTTACCAAAAACTATGGGAATTGTTATTGACCGCCAAATAAAAACTAATCTTAAAACTACTGTTGAAGTAAACTTTTCAAGTTGTAGTAACTTAGCTAAACGACCATCGAGAAAAGTATAGTTTTTTGGTGTTTTTAAGAAAACTTTGTCGATAATCTCTCGATGGAAATGGCAGCCATTAGAATAACTTCCAGTAAATATAAGTACTTATATACGATATTTCTCAAAATATATATCAGTGTATTATGAGAAGTGAAAAGATGTTCTCACTAAATGCACTTTCCAATCGTTGCACTAACAATACCTTCTCATAAGGCAACTTCATTTCATAGTTCGGTCAATAACTTCATTCTCTCTGTTCCGTACCTAGACTATCAAATTAGCTTGTTGCAAAAAAAATAATAAGCGAACGCCACGGCGGGGAAGTAGTTCTACAACAAAAGAAGACCAGTTACCCATTGTTACTCTTGTTTACCTTACTAGATCACAATGAAAAACTCGAAGGTAAACAATACCCTTGTTCTAATTAATTTCTGGCCGCAACTTTTGAAAGAAAACAAAAGGGGTTTGTTTGTTGAGCAAAAACAGTTAATATTCGCGCAGGATTTCCGGAAGGTCCGGCCCGGAAAACGAAGTTCAGTGGGCCACTTCTATTGGATCATTCTGAAAAAGACGAGTTTAATTTCTCTAGAGAATTTTTAATTATTCGCATAACAGGAATTGGTCATCCTTATTCATTTTTGTTTTTTCAATATTTTATAGTTGTACGATTTTTTTTACTTTTACGCGTCCTTCAAAGACTAACCACGACACGTTTTTAATTTTATGTTATAACAGCAATGACCTTGAATTCAAGGTTGTTTGAAGATTAAATTCAAAATTTCTATATTAATCCTAAAAATCTTCAGAAATTCTTAATTTCACCGAAAACAAGCACCCCAAAGGGAATAAGAAACTACTACGTCTACGTCGGTATTCCTGGGTAGTGCTAAAAGTAGTTAATAATTATACAGTTTTTCGACCTTAAAATGACCTTGATATCTGATCTTGTTCTTGACGTTAAGTTCATATCTTAATCTTAGTAATTTTCGAGGTCAAAAAAGGGGGTCCCATTTAAAATTTTGAATTTGATCTTCAAACGACATTGAAGTCAAGGTCAAAGTCATTTCAAGGTTATATCAAGATAGACCCCCTTTTCACCCTAAAACTTTTGTATGAAAATTTTTTTTAAAAAGTGATCCCAACAAGGTACTCCGTTGTCTCAAGATTCTTGTTTTTTTTTTTAGTTTTTATGGCCATTTTTTGGCCAAAATATGGGATAAATTAAAAAAATAATAAGGACAAAGAGTTTTTTTTTTGTTTTTCAATCGAAATCCGTGGTTTTTTTTGGAAACACCCATGTTTCCATTTAAAAAATCAACTTCCGGTGTAATAACACCACTTTCACTCTAGACCGGAAGTCGTAATATGGACCTTTCAATGCCCCCCTTGGTACCCTACAAACTTTTTTCGAAACAATGAAGTCCAACCGAGATATTATTTTGTCTCAAGATAAATGATAAAGATAAAAGAACGTTAAAAAGGTTATTATCAAATTCTGAAATCGGAGATAGAATATTTCATGGACATGACAATGACATCAGGTGACACAAATTTAATGAGCCAGGCACAATTTCTACAACATTGAAAAAAACTGTCTTGCAAAAACAGTTCTAGTACCTATTTATTTGCTTCTGGTAAATTGGAAGTCAAAGGTTAGATCTTGCCGAGAAAATTTAGGATGTAAGTCAAAAAAACAAATTTGTTAATTCATAGCTATAACTTATTTTTTTAATGACAATAAACCTATAATCTATAAAAAAAAATAAAAAAATCCAAAATTGCGAATATCTCAAAAATGGTATACTATACTCTAAATGACCTCCTCCGACACCCTTTTTTCCATATTACTTCTTTAACACCCTGTATAAGGCGTTAACGTATTATACTTAAAAAAAAAAACAAATAATTGCTAGAAACTTCGGGCGTGGGTAAGAAAATGCGTTGAAAGGAATATATAGATTTTTTAAATCGAAAACATTTTTGGACTTCAGTTGATAGGATTATTAGGATAGGAAAACTTGTTGAATTACCTTAATACCTCTAAAATAAAGTAATGTGCAGAAATATTTTCGTTTTCTCATAAATTTACAAATAAAAAGGTTTTATCTCTTCACAACACCATTATTGGACGTAGTGTAAAATTATTCATGAAAAAACTGGCACAAAGGAGAATTATATTTTGAAAAATTGGTGGCAATTCGGCAGCGAAACCGAACCGCCCTCCAATAAATCTACGGGTAAAGAAAAACTGCCCACATTAGCCCTATTTTCTCACTTAAGTGCCTTGTCGGAATAAAGTCACGGAGGAAGGCATGCGTGGAATCGACTACCGAGCGGTTCTTCGCCATCGAATATGTCCGGACTGAGAAGTAACGCCGGATGAACGACGTATGCAGAGTTGCCAGATGTAGCGATTTATCACCATTGAGGCGGCCCAATATGTCATAAATTAGGCGACTGGCGAAACTTAAAATTATTGTGGCGACTAGCCGTTTGACTTTTGGTAGACACAATTTTCTTTTTCTAGATGAAGAAGAGTAAATGCCACAGCTTAGAAGTATTTTTTTAAGTTGTGTTAATGCTATTAGTAAATATTTGATTATATGGTGCCATTACATCTTCCATTACATGATAAAGAAATCTAAATGTTTGAGCACAATTCAGTCACAGTACAAATCAGTAAGAACATAATTTTTTACAAACAAGTTTTAAGAAGGGGTCAAACGTATTAAAAAGGAGTGAATTTTTCCTCTGTTCTATCTGAGTGTGATGGAATCTTCAAATTTCTTAGAGAAATTGTTGTAGTTATTACTTTGTTTCAAATAAATCTGAACTAATACAGATAATGTAGGAGAAATTAAATATATTCACAGCGAATTGACGACAAAAGAAAATATAGACGTAAACAACGAAAAAACTGTTTTTGGGTCCATCTAATGACGACAAGCAATTCCAGCATCCTCGACGCCATCTGAAGGCGAATCCAGAACTATGATAAATTCAAACTCGGACACTTTTTTGTCCACGAACGGCCTGTGCAGTGGGTTTTGGACTCTTTATACAACTGCTTTAATATTAACATATGCCATCATATTAACATCCCATCTGCCCTGGTATCTTCAATTTCATTCAGATTTTCATGAAAACGTTCAATCTGTTCCTCGCTCTAATCCCCTTTCAGGAAAGTAGTTCAGGTGGTTGGTAGTTTCTTGTCATTTTTGTTAAAATACTATCGTAGTGCCGTCTATTGTGGTTCCCTAAAAAGTTTTGAGTGATGTTACGAATACTAAGCCACACTGCTCTCTCAATACCTGTCAACGTTGTTATGAAATATTCATAGTGAAACATTTTTCGGATCTGAAATTCGCGCCTTCTTTCAATTTTGCATCATTTAATTTCGGAAATAGAATAGAATACGAAACAATTTCCATTTTTATGCAAAGCCTTAACAAATTGTTTCATCAGAAAAAGTTCTATGTGGAGCGGAGGAAGTAGTATTTCCGAAGGGTCGATCAAAAGTTGCCCTACAACATTGTGACTTCCTGGGTTGAGTGGTTCTCCTGTTGGCCATTGTTTCTTTTTGTAGTGATTGTTTCGTTCTCGACTATTCCATAGACACAAGGAGCAGGGATAATGAGTAAATCCTGACTACTACCACAAAGTGATATTATTGTCAAATCGATGTAAACTTGCCAGAACGCATCCTATGTATTCATAACTTTCATTTAAAGTGGTTGAGTGTAAGAGAATGTAAGCTTCGAAGAATCTATGAACAATCTCCACTTCTTGAATCTGTAAACGTTAGATTTCAATTCATTCTTCAAACCAAAAGTACAGTACACCAAAGAGACATCGTCTCCTTTATTGAAGAACTTTCAAAACTTCTTTTCTCGATCCTTATAAAAAGTTGTTTCGTTTCTGGTACTACCAATCTTCAAATCTTTAGTTCCGCAGCCAAAAATTCAGCCGCATCTTCTGGAATCCTATTCCAGGAACATCATCCACTGACTGACATCCATTCCTTCACTTCCGGTGTTCTTGATTGTAACACTGAAGTAACACTTAGGCTTAGGCAGTATTTTCGATTCATTTTACCCGCTGAAAAGTGCAGATTCATCTTGCAGAAGTGATTGCGAAATCAGCAATACTGATGGTATTGTGTATTTCAACACTATGTTGTAATTCAATCGTTATTGGCTTTTTCTACATATGGAATGCCTAATGGGGTCACCAGGTCAGCTAATTTATTTTATTTTGTGTGCATTTGTATAAAGTATGAACAACAATTTCCAAAAAACTACCATATGTAATTTTACTGGTAAAAGTTGGCACCAAACATGCGAATTCGACGCATCTCTAATACAGAACCCGTCTGGCAACCCTGGACGTACGTACGGCATTTGTTTCAGCCCGAAGAGGTTGATCAAGTGCTCCGGGAGCGGCTCAACAATAGCCGGGCATTTGGATTCCGACGAGTGGCGGCGCGTTAACCTTTTGGCGCGCTCGCGTTTCATCGTCCTGTCCTGTGAAAGGGCTGATGCATATGGATAAGGCCATTATTTGAGCTACGACGCGATTTGAGTACCGCCGCCGCCCTCCCCGCCAGTCAATCGCCACGGGATCGGGGTCGCTGGGGAGCCGGGGGGAAGGCGGGGGCCAGATGGGAAGTAGGTAGGTTTCGGAGGGCTTTGTTCGACGGCATCCTTCAGGGTTAAGAGCTGCCGCACAAATCAATGTCTTATCGGGATTAGATGTGCAAATTGGGAGGCAAATTGTATATAAGCCTTTGGAAAAAATTGTTTTATATATATTATTTATAGTCACTAACAGGCAGGGTGATTTTATTTGCTTCCTAGGACACGAAAATGTAAACTGAATGTCGTTTAATAATAATACTTATTATTCCAACGAAAAAAAAAAAACAATTCCGAGATTAAGATTGGCGTATGATGGGTATTTCAAAGACCCAAACCCTACGATAACTTATGAAGATGAAGTCCTATCAAAAAAGTTTCAGATAAAAGTGTGTTACGGGCTTATATTTTTTTCTTACTATTTTATTTAATTTTATATTGGTCCCTATTAAAAATAGCTAGGTATTTAGGTAAATTAGGATCTTTAAGTATTTTCTATTTTAAATAAATATTATGGTATGGTTTAACTTGTTATATTCTTCCCAAAATATTTCAATTTGTTCATTAAATTATCATCGGTAGGTAAATATAAAGTCCCCTGTCGATATACGGCCGAACGGACTTTTTCTTTCCTTTTTTTGGGTTGGTCGCAGGCATTTCTTACTTCCTCCTGGGCTCTTCGTCGCGAGAGACAAAAGAGAATTGTCGACTTAACAGCGTGTGTTCTCGTTACGATAAATATCACTTTTGCGGATCTTGCTGCATTTTGTGGGCAAAAATTTGTTTTGTTAGTTCTGGTGAATCCAGTGTCAACCGTTGTTGGTTGGATTTGTGCCCATAAAACCTGACATAAGGTATCATTCACCACGAGGCCGCCCTACAACAAAGGTAAAACTTTAAATAATCTTCACTAATTTTCTGTATCTCTACCTCACTGGGAAACCTACTTAGACATGCTTGTCTCTTTTTTTTTTTAGGCCTCGTAATCGTCCTCGTACTCGCACTCATCCTTGTTTCAATTTCATCTCATGATATTCGCACTCTCACCCTCAACGTCACCGTCTTCGTCGCTGTTAGTATGCTGGGTGTTTTCCTACTTCATCCTCATATACCGGGTGATTCATTGCCAGTGGAAGTCCAAGGTATCATAACCCCGGACCTTGGTTAAACAACGCAGGCTTACTCGTCGCTTTGGTTAGATTATTATCTGCACTGGAGAGCAGTATCCCTATCCAAGACTCGCCTTACATAACTCCCAGTTGCTGCCTGGCTTCATGTCCTTTTGTGGATGCTCTCGTATGGTTGGAGTAGTAAATCTTCACCTGCATAATCATTGGAACTTGTCACTGGTGCTGCAGAAACCGCTCAGATAAGCTTAATTTTAAGTTATGCATGTTACATAGTTAATGTATGTTATGATCTGGCCTAGTCTCACATATATAGATTTTACGCTATCTTTTATTTGGAAATTTAACTTAGGTGGTAGCAATTATCACCGCCTATTTTACTTATTCTATTCCGCTACCAGATAATTACTTTACTCACCTTAGTAGACATTACTACTTAGTTTTTTTTCCTTGTCATTTAGGTTGGCGTACTGTTAGGTAACATATTAGTTAATTGTTTTAATAAGGTACATAAATTATTTACTTACAATTCTTGCTGTCCTTTTCCCTGTTCTTTTGTTATAGTTTATAAATTTATATTACTTCGATATAGGTAACGGCAATAATTAATGAACTTTAGGTTCACTTACAAAACTTTTGATAGTATTCAGACTTTGCTTATGCTAAGCTCAATTGCCCTTGTTACTATTTAAATGACCTTTATTCGCTTACGCTTTACTTAATATTGTTTCCCAACAATCTAAAGAATATAAAAAAATATTTAATCGTTTAGGCACTTAATTTGAGTTACAAGATATAAGTTTTATGTAATTTATTTCTTCGAAATTCTGTACATCGAACCAATAGCGCTATCGGAGAGGGTTATCACTATCCTTATTATTTAAATTACCTATAGTTAACACTTTAGGCACCGGCCATTTAGATAAATTAAAATTACCGTTTGTATAGTTACTTTCTTAGGGCTTTTATTTGTACCTTTTTCCCGTTTTTTTTTGTACTGTAAGGCTTTGGCGTCTCTCCAGCATTCTTGCATCCGGTTGTAAAACGAGTGGCGCCTTAAGATAATTATTTTCAGTTATATCAACCCCACCCCCATTGCTGAGCAGAGCTAGGCCCAACCCTATAGTTGGAGAGAGCCTTATTGTCCTTGGAAAGGAAAATCTATTAAAAATTTTTTTTACCACCCACAAGCGGGTAACAAGTGTAGTATATTAAGAAAATAATATGCTGCTGACCTTATATTAGACTTTTCAAGGTCAACTTGAGAATATTAAATGGAACATCCTACTTTTTATGCTAGCAGTGAATACAGCGCAATATTTTACGTCCAAATATGGAGTCAGAATATGTTTTCGATATCCTTTGTAATTCATTTAGAGGTCAAACTCATTTTTCTCTGAAAAACTCGACAAAATCGTTTCAAACAAAATTTGTAGGGTTTTAAATGATAAATTCGGTGGTGACTTTGGACTTGACCTTCACCATAAGTTGCAATGTCAAACTAAGGTCAACTTAATATCAAATGAAATACGCTATTTTTTGTATATCAGTAACTGAGACAGCACCAAATTTTATATAACGAGCGTTCAAATAAAAACGTGGTCAAGTTGGTTCTGAAAATTTGGACGTAGGGCGTAGCGTATAGCAAATGAACTTAAACGTCATCTGTCAAAGCGCTATATCGCCGCTATCAATTTGAATATTTTCGTTTTAAAAAGCGT
Source organism: Anoplophora glabripennis (assembly GCF_000390285.2). Lineage (NCBI taxonomy): Eukaryota > Metazoa > Arthropoda > Insecta > Coleoptera > Cerambycidae > Anoplophora > Anoplophora glabripennis. Next base: position 1,016,921 of record NW_019416226.1, on the reverse strand, counting down.
TTAAAATGGTGTTTTCTCAAGAACAAAAAGTGTTTATCATAGAGTCCTACTTTAGAAATGGACGCAAGATTGATGGAATATGGAAGTATTCTATTGAGGAATGTTTCATAGAATTTCAAAATCAATTTCCCGGCGTTGTTGAGTACAAAATTTTTCAAAGTGCAGTTCAGCGTTGTGTTAATGTTTTTCGTGAAACGGGCAGTGTAACAAGAAAAGAAGGAAGCGGCCGACCTAAAAAGCGGACTGAAGAATTAAAAGAAAATGTCCAACAAATAATGGAAAATGAGCCAAGAACTTCTGTACGTGTTTTATCACAAATGGTGGGAGTATCAGTCGGTACCTGCCACACACTGTTAAAAAAAGATTTGCGTTTGTTCTCCTATCGTTTAACTTGTCAGCAAGAACTTCATGAAGTTGATTTTCCGCGACGGGCTGTATTTTGTGAATGGTTTTTAAACAACTAAGTACGGTGAACTTCATAATATCACCTTTTTTTCTGATGAAGCCTGGTTTCATTTAAGTGGTTACGTAAACTCACAGAATATGAGAATGTGGTCTTCTGAAAAACCAGATAACTTTTTTGTCGAGGGCCCTCTACACGCTCAAAAAATTGGAGTTTGGTGTGCTCTCAATCGAAGGAAGATTTATGGACCTATTTTTTTTTAATGGTACTCTTATTGCGCAAAGGTATAGAGAAGAAATTATCGCTCCTTCTGTTAACCAGCTGGAAGAAAACGAAATTACAAACTTTTACTTTCAACAAGATGGCGCAAGGGCACATACGGCAGGCGAGACGATGAATATGTTGAGGGAAGTTTTCCAAAATCGACTAATAAGTCTCAATGCTGAACATGAATTTCCACCGAGGTCATGTGATATTACGCCGTGTGATTTATTTTTGTGGCCTTACCTTAAAAACACTATTTTTGAACTGCCTATTCCTGATTTAAACCATCTGCAGGCTCGACTTATAGACAAGATTCGTGAAATTAACAATACCCCGAGCATCTTAGAAAATGTCTTTAATTCTTTGAGGAAGAGGTGAGAAAAGTGCTTGGAACAAGGAGGGGGACACTTTCAGCAGCTGCTTTAATTTATTGTTATAACAAGGAGAGGGGCACTTTCCGCAGCTCCTTTAATTGTTTGTTATTGTTATCACGATTTAAAATAAAGTTATATAGTCATTAACGTTATTGAAACTGACAGCTGCTATACAGCTCGTTGAGAAATGAGGTTAAGTTGGTCGCTATACGCTACTCCCTACGTCCAATGTGTCAGAGCCAACTTCGACCACGTTTTTATTTGAACGCTCGTTATATATGGACTTTATTGATGATATGGAATCTGGGATAACATTTTTTTTTCAGAATGAATTTATGGATCGTCTACCATGTGCCTTGAAACTTACACTTGATGAAATATTCAAGATCACTAGTTTCTAGTTTTTTTTATATCGTACAAACTTTATATGAATCCTTTTTTAAATAAGGCTCAATCATGAACAGTTTATATAAAAGTTCGGATTTTTTGGCACACCCTGTATCCTAAATATAAATGAAATAAAACAAAACCTAATAGAATAAAATGAAACAAAAACACAGTAATAAATGTTTAAATTAAACGAACTACTCAGTTACAGAAGCTATTAAAATGTTACAAAAGTCTAAATGTAACTAAAACTAATAAAATAACAAACAAACAAAACTGAACTGTCTGTTACAGCTAATTACAAACAAAACAGATTTTCAAGATAACGAGCAACTGTTAGCAAATAACAAACATTCACAGTAATAGCTTCAGGAAGGTCGTTAATGAAAAATAAAATAGTATGGGTCTCAAATTGGAACCTTGTGGAAAAGTTCCCCCGATGTAGGAGAAAAGTACCTCGATATGAAATTTTGATTAGTATATATTGAAAATACATAATGAAAGCATATAAATAAGTGATGTGATGTTTATAGAAATGTAAAACAAAAACCTGTTTCTTGATGACAAATAAAATAAAACCATATAATTGTAACTATGAAATTAGAATATTATGACATTTGAAAATAAGGGGCCATGAAATAATTAGCGGCTCTTCGTTTTAGTGCAAATAGTAAGGAGCATCGGCTTCTTGTACCTGTAACGCAAATTATTATACACTGCTAAGTTTTTAAAGTCTTTAGTACCCACTAATCTTTAGTTTAATTTAGTTTTTGTATAAGGATACTTATTTTGTATAAGGATACTTATATAACTTATCTGCTACGTAATTTTTATTCAAGCTATTAACTTTTAAAAAGCTAAAAATTAAAAAGATTACATTTTACTACTTTTTACGTAACAAGCATAAAAAAGATGCTTAAATATTCAATTTTTGATAACTAAAATCTGTTTACTGCAGACCAATTTCGAGACGCCCTGTATTACTTAAGAACGAACGAATATTGATATTGCAAGTCCCCCCTATAACTAGCACCATTAGAAAAAAATAAAAAAATAAAAATATCGCCCACGTTCGATAGGTGCAATATATTATGACGAACTCTGTAGCGGAGATAAAATGGGGTAGCAAAAAACCCTCCGGAACGAGTTTATCGTCCCCGGGGGGATAATCGACGACAAAATGGAGTAACTTGGCCGCTATCCGTTTACGTCCTAACTAACCAAATGAAGAGGAACTGCATGCGGACCATTAAAAAAAATTAAATTAGCGGTTACGAGCGAACAGTTTAAAATGTCAGTGAAAAACGGGGCAGTGTACAAATTAGATCTGCAAAGCAAACGGGAAAACAAACATAAAAACATGGCCGGGGGCAGTTTAAATGTTGGGGCGCGTGGAATTTTTATCTCCCAGAACATTCGCGGGATGTCTGAATTAAATGCATACCTGTGGGGGGCGGATTTTATTGCAGTTTCGGATTATTAAGTGATGAACATCGTTGTGTACTCAAGTGACGTACATACTGAATCGGGGTTATTCAGTAAAGAACATGTAGTACGAATCTAAAAGGGCTCGTCTATTGAAAGGGAGGACATATTACAACTATGAAGACATTATATACAGTTTGACTAAATTCATCTTATCTGCGAGTTTCAGATGAGCAGTGGCAAGATTACCAGACCAGCACCGGAGCTCATCCTCTGTCTGAACGTCGAACGGTGCAGTCCGAGAAAATATTTTCTTTTTGCGATGTATTCTTACATGACCCGATTTGGCTCAACCAATCAGATTAATCATGTGGTCCGTTGTGGTGTCACCGCGCATGTGTAGAGATCTGTGCTAGTTGTTCAGTAGGTATGTTTAGATTCATTTGTGGGGCATTTAAAGTTATTGAAACGTATGAGAAATACCAATAATAACCATATACATGTTCGGAAAGTCACCATGGTTCATCGGCCGTTACGTGAGAGCGATAAAGTAAGTCATAGAAATCTGTGTGATAAAGAAGGATGGCTATAATGAAGGCGTCTCATAGTCACCGCCCGTTTCGCCCTTTCACAAATAAGATCCACTTCCACTTGTAATTCAGCGACCGGTGGTCATCTTTGTTTTCGTCGTTTGTCTTTTCTGTAATTCCGACTTCGTATTCCGATATGTTAATACAATCCGTCAACAGAGGGCGGCACAATTTGTCTAAGGTGAGGCGCAGCCCTAGAAAGTGTGATGCCAGATCTACAGATTTTTTTGGAATTGGGGAAATAGGGAATTTTGTTATTATTAAGTCACTTTAAAAAGTATACTTAAGTAATAATTAAATGAACTTTAAATACAGCTGAGCACTATACTACATTTGAATAACTTCTCAGTAGGGGAAACAAGGTCACTAGATTTACAAACAGAGGTATCTACTAGCTACTGTAAAAAGTTGTGCTGCCCTCTGTTAACGGATGATATTAACATATCGGAATACCGAAGTCGAAATTGTATAAGTAGTGACATCTAAATATTACAGAAAAGCCAAACGACGAAAACAAAGATCGCTGAATTACAAGTGGAACTGGATCTTATTTGTGGAAGAGCGAAACGGGCGGAGACTATGAGACGCCTTCATTATAGCAATCCTTCTCTATCGCACGGATTTCTATGACTTACTTTATCGCTCTCACGTAACGGCCGATAAACCATGGGGACTTTCCGACCCTGTATACTTTGCCTAACATTTACATACAGACATCCAGATAGCTTAAAACCTATTTTACTTATTGGTTTACTAACAATATATTTTGTTTTCAGTGTAATGTTCTCAGGTGGCCATTGCTTGTCACCATAACACCTTGATTAGAACTCTATCGAACTTTTTTGGGAGCAAACAATATGTCCCTTTCACTTTGACAGACGTAGAAATGTTTTTCGACTCATTTGTACCATATACAGTACCCATTTTACAAAATATCAAACGCGTTATTATAAAGGGTGTGGCGTCTTTAGTGCAGAAAAATTAAATGCAGATTCCTAGGAATATATGCAATATATAAGAAATTCATATATCCACGTTTTGTCAAGAAAATTGAACTTCAATTTTGTGGCGAAGAAATAAATCTTAGTACGGTCCTGGTCAAAAAATGTCATGCCATTCGATTAACATCAGCGCACGCTTGCCGAACCGAACTTAACAGAGAGTCAAGCCTTTGCGCAAATCAGTGTTGCCAAATTAAAATGTATGAAATACACACAAAACAGATAAAATGCAATAATAAATAATTTTGGCCAGTTTAATGCAATCCTCTCGTTTTGATTAAAAGGAAAAATAAACATAAAATTGAATTAGTCATTTCACTGTAAATGATAATGTGCAATCCCAGACAAGAGGTTTGTAGAAACAAAGTACATGGTGTTACAGAAAAGACTACTATTATTTTAGCAAGTGATAGGTTGGACCACGACAAACAAAAAAGATGCAAACTTACCGCTATCGTTCGATAGTAGTATACGTATTATTGTTGTCCTCGTTATTCATTGCCGATTTAGTTAAAACAATAACTTAAAAAATAAAAAATAAGAGACGTCTTTAATAAACACTTAACGTCTAAACAGTAGAAGCGCGATCTTTTTGACACAACTTAGCAGCAATTCACCAGCAAGTCAAAAGTGTACTGACACACACTGACTAACACTCCACAGGTGCCGTACGGAGTGTGGATTAGGTCAATGTTTTTTGCGCTATGTTAAACAGGACCGGCATTAACATTTTGTCACTTCTTGTAATTTTTTGGAAAATATTTTTGATACTCGAATCTCATAATCGCCTTATGGTAGCATATATTATTTTACTTCATTTATTTTCAAGAGTCTAGGTTTTTAATTTTCTGCATTAAATACGCCACACCCTGTATAAATATCGTTATCGTTATTATAAATATCGAACCCGTTATTACAATTTTGCTTCAGTAAAGACTCTAGTTTATTTGGAAAAAATCGAAAGTCATCATGCATTACAATGCCATCAGATATTAAAATGCTATTGTCAATAATGTACAACATAACCAGAATGGGGCTTAGAACTGATCCCTGAGGTACATCCAAAGTAATTACGGAAAAATCTAAGGTTTATTTTTTACAGTTATCATAATTTTTATTCTAAACATTATTAACTTTAAATTTAATCGATAAATTGTCCAAATTTATCTTAATATTTTAAAAAAGTACCACAAATATAGCCAACTGTGACAATTTCTTGACTGGTAAATATAAAACAGGTTTAAAACGTTAAAAATGTTCTGGTTTCATGGAAATTTACAGGAGTAATGAGTACGCAGCGTTTTATAACCGCACATTAATTATAGAGCCACTAATTTTAATGAAGCACATATTTGATTTGTTCCTATTAATTACAATACGAGTGGTGGGTGTTAATAAAATCTGTTTAATTATTTAAATGAAAATACAGCACAAACTGCAATTTCCCATGAAATTATGTTTAAAAATGACCGTACAAACATTGGATACTAAACTAACGTGCGTTTAAAAACGTACCTCTACTATTAGTTCTCGTATCTTTAGCTTAAATTACATAAATTTTGTTTAATTAACTTTTAAATTTAATGAAAAGGGAAAGTATTGGTTAGGTAAAAAAAATGGCATTAATCTCGTCATATTGTCAACACTTTCGACACTCTCCTCATTTCAAAATCATTATTTCTTCTAACAGTTGGTATTTTTTATATACAGAGTCTGCCAAAAGTGACGCCCGTCCTTCTAGGATTTGATTAAGGCGCCAAAAGGAAATCGAAAATCAAGAGTGAAAAATTTTCCGATTCTTTTTCTTTGTCGAGTTAAAACAATATTAAAAAAAACTAAAAAAGTGAAAATCCAATTTTTTTGTCTTAAAACTGATGTGTGTACTGGAAACAGGTGATTTAAATTTGAGAAAAAAACTAGTCGGGCGTCCACATGGGTTAAATGTCGATCAATTCTTTGACTTAAGGGCCCCATATTCTTTAAATAGTGTTTTCCGCAAAGACAAATAATTTCAAACATTTAATATTTGAATAATCTAAAGCTTATCAAATAATAGGAATGTTATGTCATGCCATCTGAGTATTTTCAAAGACGCCGCAGTAAAACGAATAAACAGGTGCAAAAAACGATCAAACCATCAAGGTTTTAGGTACTGAAATCTACGAAAATACTAACTTTTTTATATATAATTCCATATGTAAATATTCTTATAACATTTACTTGCTTAGTCCTACATATAAAATTGTTTACTTTTATTTATAAGTACGTAAAAATAATTCTTAAAATGTGGGGTTAGGATAACAGAAAACGCATGTTTTACAAACGCTTTTTTTTTAGTTATTATTTTATTTGGGTAAATTTAAATGGTAACAATGAATAAACAAAACATTAAGGATTTTATTTTTGTGCTTATTTTTGTTCTACACGTTTTACTTTTGAAGGTTTCAGTACCTAAAAATGCCAGAAATTTCACCATTTCTCGGCCAGGAATATGGCCACCTTAATTTCATAAGATTTTTTAGAAATAATTTATGAATTTGTTTGAATTAGACGAATATCTTTAAAATAAAATACAAAAGGAGTATTTATTTGTGACTATTCAAACATATCTTCGCCCTAAGAGGCAATTCCCATATTGGAAATTTGTTAATATACACAGCTTTATCCGCGAATACCGCCCGATTGGGATATCATAATCTAACCACTAAATCTTTCGAGGGTTGCCGCATTATTTGCGTCGCTTTATCTTTCCACCATTGTATGTTATTCCACCGTACTTTGCGATAAATTTTGATTTGTGTGTATTCTATAGGATTAATGAACAACCGGGACCTGAACCACGTCGAAAAAACCTCATCCCGATTGGGGATTATATCCTACGCTCCATCGAAGGTCAGACGGTATTTAACGTTAAGTTTAAAGTTAAACATTGCTGTTTGGTAGAGCAGAAAATCTCAATAATTTTCGACAGGAAACTAGTTTTCTATATCCTAAGAAAAATTCATTCTGACAACGCAAAACACTGCTTAATTTTGAAACCTTCAATATCCAAGACATATTCAAGGGAAGAAATATGTCGGATAGTCATGTCTGGTAAATATATAATTCAAAGCCACAAAGCAAAAGATATTCTAAAGTTCCTGCAACGTTTGTAAATAATAAATTCTCTCCTGCTACTACTTGCTTTGTCATTTGGTGAGGTGTAGTCTGTCTCCTTCTAATAGCAGCATTACGATATTGAAAATCGATACTTTTGTTTTGTTTTATTGCAGGTGCGATTTCTCGATATGGACTCGGACGTATCATGAGTTTTAATATTACGAACACATTGCAAGGCGAGACATTTTTGTAATCTAATTAATTTTTCCGGATAGAAAGATATACCCACCTACTCTCGTTTCCCCAATCAAAATTCTATAGAGAATGTTAAAAAACATAATTACAACGACCATAACGATTGTTATAACATAAAATTCGCAGTGACAACGATCGAATTGTTTGCTTGACTGTCAGAAAAATGTATATGAGTTTATGTTTATAACCTGTACATTCTCTGCTCGCGAAAATTTCTACTTGAAATACAGTGGGAAACCCATAAGAGTAACTAAATAATAGGCTTTTATTGGATAGGGCGGATCGAACATGCATTCACTGAGGCCATCTCACGTTGTTGCTGCAAAACATTGTCCTTTATGGAAATTGTTAAATAGAAATCTGCAACCACAGATCGAATCTGTATTTCCAAGTTTTCAATCAACAGAAATTGAATGCGTTGACTGAAATATTTCAATCAACGTAGAGTAGAATAGAATGTTTGAGGTTTGAGATTATAGTTCATCTTCAGGACTTCAGGTAGGTTGCCGCGTTTTATACGTTAATAAATTTGTTTTGTTTTAGATTAACATAATAAGGGATTTATTGAATCAATCGTCTGAACTGCCTTACTATTTTTTATTCGTTTTTTTAATCCAAAATGATTTACCTGGTAGAACTAAACGTCAATGTTGTGCTCCAAATTGCAAAAACATTTCTTACTATATGAATATCTGTAATAGGTTCTATAGAAATAAAAGTTTTTTTCAGAATTACAAAAGACAGACAATTACTGTGGATAAAAATCAGTTCGAAAATTATGTAAATCAGATCATTATTTTTGTGAAGACCATTTTGAGTAAAAAATATTTAAAAAACAGTAATAGGAAGTGCTGTGCCAACATTATTTTTAGGATCAACTACAAGTTCAATTATTAATTGTTATATCACCTGGGAATCCTCAGATGGTATCCAACATTCAGCAAAACAATTTGTTAACGTAACATTACATAATTTTCATAGTACGAGCTGCCAAACTTCAATTTAGGATGATTTTTCACCTCCACCTTTTAAAAAACCATAATGCATATGTTTAAAATTGTTATTTGCTATAAGTATAGTATATTACATCGTACTGATGAAAACCAATTACTTCGAAACAAATGCATCTAACCATAATTTTTGTCAAGTCACTGTGCAATGCATTTTACATAAAGTCAGGTAAATAATTCTTTCAAATTCTTTAAAATTTGCAGTTTTTAATGGTTTCTTTAGAAAATAATAATTACAAGAGTCTCCCTGTAAATTTTTTTGATATTTAAATATTTTCGAATTCATAACAAAATGAATTTTGTCACACATTTAAGTATCACTGCTTTAACTTTTTCATTTAACCAAGTGATTATTAAAGTATTTCATAAGTAATGGGTCATGGAACAGGTGTTAATGGTTCACGTTAATTTCAATGATTAACTTAAACTATTAATAGCTGTTTTGAGAACTATTACTTATGAAACACTTTTTATTCTTTGTGTATTTTGTTACATTTAAATTTACCGCCATTATGGTGCAGCGACATCTATTAGATAGTAGAATTAATGGTTACTCTAATTGTGTTTTCTCTAATTGTATGGTCTGTGGTTTCCGAGTATGTCGTCTGCTGCACCAGCTACAGATGGCGGTACTTTGCCGCTGCTGCCGACAGAATACACAGAATAAAATCCTCTTATTTAGTTACTCATATGGGGAAACCTACCCAGATGCTTGCACTCCATCTGGGTCTGAGTTCACATACTCCTGTTCATTTTGGAGTAATTCCTAAAACAATACTAGATCCATCTTTCCAGGGTATAAATTAGTGAATAGCCTAATTTGAACAATAACGTGAAAATATTTTAAACATTATTAACAATATTTAAATTTCTTGTCTTGATAAAGTTACGGATCTGAATGTTTCAACATCATATTGCAACTAAGGTCAAGCACCTAGAGGCCCCCCAAAAACACGTCGATGGGTAAAACGTATTGTAGATGTTGATGATTTTAACAAGGCTGCAACTCGGAATGTTAGTTGAAATATTGTTAAATTTATATCGACCTTAAGCTAATGTAATTCATTTTAAACAAACATTCCTTTGAAAACTTCCAGGAACGGGATCTCGTCAATGGTTGCATAGAATAGAATAGAATAGAATAGAATAGAATAGAATAGAATAGAATAGAATAGAATAGAATAGAATAGAATAGAATAGAATAGAATAGAAGTTTATTGACCATTCACATACATAAGTACATTTTCAGTCATAAAGTGAGGTACTTATAAAAGTACAGGTACAAATATATGAATTAAAATCGTCAATAGATAAAAAACAGTTAAACAATAAGAAATTTTTAACAAACATTTGAAAGATTTTATAAGACAACTGTTTGATTTTATTGTATTTAAAATGATTAACAAAGTTGTTATAAAGTCCAATTTGTAGTTTATAATTTTTTGTATTGTTAATACGGGAAAATGGAATAACAATATACTCAACATGCCTGGTATAGTGTTGGTGTACGTTGCATTGTTTGACCAAATTTCCAACGTTTTCATGAATAAGAAGCAAGGATTCATATATAAAAAGGCATGGAAGTGATAAAATCCAATTTTGTTTAAATAAATCGCCAATAGAAGTAGTTCTAGATACATCAGTAATAAGACGAACCGCAGCCTTCTGCAAATTGAAAGTTTTTTAGGCATTACTAGAATTACCCCAAAGTGCAATGCTATATGTCAAATCACTATGAACTAAAAAGTCATTCTCATTACACTGTTATCAACTGAAGGCCGCAGCTGTCTTAACAGTAATATTTGTGTTGATAATTTTGAACATACGCTATCAATATGTGCTGTTTGGTTTAGACTAGAATCTAGAGTAACACCCAAATATTTTACATCCGATTTGGGTTGGATTTTACTAGAAGTAAGATGTTGAATTTTGGAAACACTTAGCTTCAATTTATTCGCTAAAAACCAATTTTCCACCGCAATCAAACTACTGGAACTCGTATCTCTACTAGCACGAGACAACAGTGTTGTGTCAGTCGCAAGGAGGATACCTGTACTATTAGGAATACTGACCGGTAAGTCGTTGATGTATATCAGGAAGAGCACCGGACCTAGTACTGACCCTTGAGGTACACCATTACATATAGGGAGTAAGAAGTAAGTTATGTGTTCTGTATAGTTACATATTGCTGCCTGCCTCTTAAATAAGATTGAAAAAGTTGTAATTCATTATTACGAATACAGTAATATTGAAATTTTGCAAGTATAATATCATAACATTGCTATAGAAGATTGTTAAATCAATCGGTTTTATATATTGCAAAGATGATCCACATGGTACCTACCTACCATTGCAATGAAGCACGTACATATTTTACATGAATACGACTTAAAAAAAAGTATGTCAGTTTGTTTTCCTTGATGAAACATGGATCTTTAAAGACGTTCCTGGAATATTCTAGTTTGAAGAGTTTGAAAGATGCCAAAGTTGATGGCGTAAGGTACGAAACATGATAATATATTTATTACTCTTTCTAATTAAAGGTATATTGTACCTAGTTGATGCTGGTTGCGCTATCGGATTTTGCCTGATGCAGAGTTTCAAAAACAAGGAAAGGAATGAATCAGTTTCTGGCAGAAATTGAAGATAATACAGTCTTAGTTGTAAATGAAGATATATTTATTGGATTGAGTGGTGCTTGTAGAAGACAGGAATTAATAGATTTGTTAATAGAAAATATTATGGCCGAAGGCTCGTTCTCCAAATTATATTAGACACCAAATACAAAAGCAATGGTTATGAGTGAATTTTCATCAACCTTTTCTTGTTTCGTATAGGAATAATAAATGTATGAAACAACCAGTTGAATCGATTGATATGGACAACATCTAGTGAACAACTTAAATAAAAACTTACTGAAAAACGACTACTATACTTAATCGAAGCGAATCTTATTTACATCTTCCTCCTTTTATTCTTCCGATTAGGAACTACTCATGTAATGAAGTATACACATTTCACAGAGAAGTGTCTCATTGTACCGGTTAAAAAGCGCTATTATTTTTGTCACGGCACGCATGAATATGATGAATTAACAACGTCCGAAGGCCGCGGCGCGAGTCTCATCACTTAACGCGCTAACCGGAACATGTTTCGCCACTCCGGGTCCGTGTTCAGCAAATTCAGACGGCGACGTCGCCCGCTGCAGCGATAAGTAATTATAACTTTGCCACGTCCTGGTGCAAGTGGAAATCGGGAGATTAAACGCATCTCTTGTCGCGGTGATTCTCGAAATGGACCTGTCAGGATTATACCTACACCGTCGGAAATATGGCGGTGTTCTACCCAATTTATAGTTTGGGTACACACGCTCAAAGCGCCATAATATACTTTCAGGGTAAAACCGATTCAGGGAACAGAAACAGTGAGGAGTAAAAAAAAAGTGGTGGGGTTAGATCTAGAACCCCCAATTTTACACTACTGATCCAGAATGATTGATGGCGCCGCTACTTAGAAATATCTTGCGTGACGCTCTGTTATTCTTTTCACTTTTCGTAGTTAGCAACAGTGGTAGTGATTTACTTCGTTCAGTGGTGGGTTAAGTGCAATGGCAATAGGGTCACATATACATTTTAATCGCAAAAACAAAAAGCAGGATGTTGACATTAATTAAATTGAGGGGTTAAAGAAATCGATTGAATAAAAATGATTTGGATATTATTATTATTAACCTCAAAACTAACAAGAATAAATTTTTAACAATTTTTATCTATCTTGATTTTTTTATACGAACTTCAAAGTAAAAGCAACAATTTTTAAAGGAATTTAAGTTTGTTTCCTCAATTAAAAATGCAATAAAAAATCGATTTAAAATTTCTTAAATTTTAACATAAGAAGAACATGTTACCTATAAAAAAAAGAATGGTCGCAAAAATCGCCCGTTTTTTCACAATTCGCAGAGAACTAAAGAAAATAGATAAAAATATGTTTTTGGTCTCAAATTGCTCGTCTTAAAAAATTAAGATGAGCATAGCTTTTAGTTTTTTGAAAATTTTCCAAAAGGGGTTTGAATATTACCAATAAATATAAAAACTATTAGCATGTGAATATTTCTATCGAATGATTCTTGATACAAAGAAAGATTTATTCTCATGACTGAAATAAGCATGTTGAATTAGAAAATACACCCTTAAGCGCGCTCAGGGGGTGGAATCATCCCCAAAAATAGATAATATCAGAAATAATTGTAAAAATCCCAAAAAAAATATATTAAGATAATTCACATGCTAATAGTTTTTATATCAATTGGTAATATTCAAATTCTTCATTTTTGGCATTTTTTCAACCCCTAAGTAGGGGTGATTTTTAAAATTTTCAAAATACTAAATCATTTCAGTTTTTTACAAGTAATTTGCGACCAAGAACATATTTTTATGTATTTTTTTAAATTCTCTGCGAATTGTGAAAAAAACGAGCGAAAATCACAGGTTTTTTGTAGTCATTCTATAAAATGATAATTGCTTTTTTGGTTTAAAGTTAAAAAATGTGAATATGTACTTTTTATTTTGACCAAAATTCTGTCCCTACCAGTAATACTAATTTTTGTAATTAAATTGTTATTATAATGTTAATAATGAAATTAAGAATACAAATATTTAATATTGTTAATCACAATTTATTATAATGACTGTTCAAAATGTCTGTCTTCGTTCTGTATACACAGATTTACTCGTCTTCTTAAACTGTAAAATACATTATGTAGTTCATTTTCTGTATTATTGGCTAATTTATTTGTTGTGGCGTCCTTTAGTTCATTCACTGTTTGTAAACGATTTAAAAATATGCAATTTTTTAATGTCATTACAATTTTAGTCGGTTTTTATATCTGTTTTCCATTATCAACGTTTGCAAATGCTAGTATAGTATCCAGTATGCTTAGTAATTAATCAGACCGTTTTCTATTTATTCGATGCCCAGACAATTTTTTTCTGCCTAAAAATGTCCTTGGCATTAGATATTCTACAATGAAAATAAAGTCAACTCTGTTTTCCATAAACGCGATGGCGAAACAAGATCCTCTCCACATTCCGCTCAAAAATATACGCCAAATTTATTCACTTTTTTTTCTCTAACGCAATACCGACTGGGAAAGTTTTTTTTTAATATACCATTCCGAAATAATATACGATACTATCTGTTACCGCGCGAACGGGGGAGAGAACAGAGATACGCAGCGCAGGAATTGCAGGGAATAACGTTTTCCATTCTGCAGGCGCTATATTTTGGATGTAAAGCCATTTCCTATAATATCTGTCGCACGCACTCTTTATATCGTAGGTTATTTGATGCCATAAGCCGTTGTAACCTTATTCGAATGATTCCAGTATCCCCTCGATCAATACTACGGGGGCCGGCTCCCGGGAAACGAAATTTACCGGATCCTGCCCAATTTTTGCGAGGTATTTAGCAAGGGATAAAGCGATTACTAGAGGCAACGTCGCAAATTTTCCTCTATTGAATATCTGGATGATGTTCGCGTTTTTTATGCTGATATTTTCGTATTTTTGAAGTACACTAATAAAAACTGAGGAAAACTTGCTGTGTCAAGTCTTTGCTTGCACTCCAGTCGAATTAGAGTTTGAACGTGAAAAAATTTCTAGTAGACATTTTTTAACCGAATTTGAAATCTCAAGTAAAAAATCTCCGGGCGATCGAGAACGACGTTCACGCGCATGCGCGGGCATGGCGCTCCTTCTCCCGCGTGAGGCCGTTCATTAACGTTAACTTTTACCGCTGCTAGAGCGTTTATTACATGAACTATCAATGGAAAACTTTTTGAAAATAAAAGTTTAACCCTTTCTTCAATTGTCTCTAAAATCCCGGTCCGATACGTTCAATAGTTAATTAACGATAAACAATATACAAAAAAGCTATCTTGGGAACAAGGTGGAGGTCTACCTTAATGACTACGCTGACTATATAGAGTATATTTAAAGCCTAGGCAAAAGACTGTAGTTCACTTTGACGGGGAAGAACGTTTCCTATACCTTCAGACAAATAACAAATTAAATCAACTCTAACATTCGCCGAATAACACTGGCGTCTCTCGACAGGCTTCTCTTTATTCGACTTCCAAGAAATGTATTCAGCGAACATCAAGTAATTAGATTATGTGTATAGAAACATGTTGAAGACTTCCTCAAAGCATGAAAAGCGGCATTATTGGTGCTACGGTCCAAATTAAAGTGGAATCACTGCAACTGATTTATAATTATTAACTTGTAAATTGTATCGTGTGTATCTTAGATGCCGGAACTTTGAAATTATTGAGGCTGCTCGCATCGATAGCATTACATAACCTCAAAATTATTTTGATAAATATTTTGCTGTAACCTTTTTCCGTTTAAGGATTTTTTCAAATTTGATATATTTATTATTGGTGACTGTGGCCCTTATTAACTAGACAATTAAATTTTATTTGTGATATTTGAAAAAATTGTTATCTAGTTCGAAGTCGATAATATTAACCATTTTCGATTTAAAAAAACACATTTACTAAATGTGTTATGAAAATATTTGGCGATACGCCGACTATACTGTAATATAGGTAAATTTAGATTTAAAGTGTTTTTTAACCAAATTTTAACAGAAAAAGAAAAAACCAACTAAAATTAACGAACTCAGTTATTTTGTATAACATGCTTTCGATTATTCTGAAGATATACAAAATCTTTATCAGCTTCTTCCAAAAATGAAAATGATCTTATTCGTTTTATCACTATTATTTTCTTAAATATACAGGGTGTCCGGGAAAATGTAGGAAATCTCTCGGGTGCAGATAGAATATGAAAAAATAAGATCGGTTTTTCTTGAATAACTTTTAAAGTACTTAATATAATTTAATAAAAATTTTATGTGATGGACACTAGTAAGGACCTCTTAAAATAGTGTCCTTGAGACATATTTATCTTTTTTAGTTTACCAGGGGAGGGCTAAGCTTTACAACTTAACACCTAAATTTTTAACACCCTGTATGATAAAGACTTTGAAATAATAAATCTGGGTAGCTTCAACCTTAGACTAAAAAAAGCTAGTCTATTGTAGATAAAATGAACCGTTTACGAGAAAAAGAATAATAAACGAGTTCATGTTTTATTTTTATTAAAAAGGGCCATGATTTTAATATTTTTTTATCGACAACAAAGTGACATCGCTGACACATTGATCCTTTATTTTGTTATTAATTTATCGACTTTTGGATGTCGTGGTGAATTTAATTGTGAATTAATTCATTGAAATGTCTTCTGGTTTGGCAGAGCACAATTAGGAAATCTGTCACGATATATTCTGTTCACAATTAAATTCACCACGAAATCCAAAAATCGGTAAATTAATAACGAAGTAAAGGACCAATGTGTTAGCGATGTCACTTTGTTGTCGAGAAAAAAAATTGAAGTCATGGCCTTTTTTATTAAAAATATAACATGAATTCGTTTATTATTATTCTTTTTCTCGTAAACGGTTCATTTTATTGACAATAAACACGGGTACTTTTTTTAGTCTAAGGTCGAAGCTACCCAGACTTATTATTTTAAAGTCTTTATCATAAAGGGGGTTCAAAATTTAGGCATTTGTAAAGCTTAGCCCGCCCCGCACCTAAAAAGATAAATATGTTTCAAGGACATTATTTTAAGAGGTCCTTACTAGTGTCCATCACATCAATTTTTATTAAATTATATTAAGTACTTAGTTATTCAAGCAAAACCGATTTCCAGTGGCGTCCTTCAGGGACACATATCTCCGTAGCCTGAAAACATTTTATAGGAACTGGTCATTTTATATTTTTATGTTCTATCTACACCCAAGAGATTTTACACATTTTTCCGGACACCCTGTATACTAATGTATTATTTATTTTGGTAAATATAGTGACTACAACTCTTTACATTCTAGATTTTAACAAAAGTTAATTTTTTCCCAATGTTTTCTTTGTTTTTCCAATTTTTCTGAGATATTTTGGACCTCTGGTCATATCTCGAAAACCTACATAGCATTTTTTTCTAATTTTATATGATGAATAGTACCCTGGATCTTAATTATCAAGTATAGCTTCAGTGGCGTGCAAAACATCATTACAAAGGATCTTTTTTAAATTTATGATACGCCACTGACTAAAATATAGAATTATTTCCAGACATTTTATTGTAAAAAATGGTCTCGTGTTTCATATGCATAAAATGCACCAATTTCAAGAAAAGCGCGCTGGTTATAAATGTCACCCCATCTGGACTTTCTCGTTGTTATGTTCAGTAAATGCTGAATAAAAATGTTGTGCCTATTAATTAAAAGTATAACACGATATGCCATTTTGTACGGATTATTAAAAAAAACGTGACAAGCAGAACGATTTTTTTAAAGGAACGTCCTGTATATTATTATTTCATATTTGGATAGAATACCTTTTCAGGATTACAATTATTTACGGTTCAATAAACCTATCTCTAATAGTAGGGACGATATTGGTATATAACATGAAATGTTATTCAAATAAATTCAAACAAATTTTTCCTAAAAAAAAATCCTGTCAAATTTGACAGAATTTCCTACCCTATCATTGTTAGGATTTATTTTTCTTCTATGAAAAAGAAGTAAAAAAACCCACAGAAAGTTAAAAATGATTTTGTACAAACCTATACATTTTCTTTCACTCTGGGAAATTTTAGTTTTTTTTTCTTCGACAAAAGCGACGTGAAGCCTTTATTCCGCTTTAACCAACATTTAAACCTTCAAATTATCGAACAAACTGGCTCATCTGCAAAACGCCACGGTTCTGTCTGGAATAATTAATCACGTAATTCCAAGACCGTATTACTTGTCGCTCTTTTGCTCCAGTCATAATGACGAGCGGGAAAGTGGTCGGGGAGCGATGAACAACATTCGGGACTCAATTTGAGACGTAGAAGCACTGCTGTGCAGATTCGCGACAGGGAGAGGTTAGAGTTTGTTCAGACATTTGTAAACGGACAAGGAAAAGGAAGCAACAACAATCTAGGGACTTTAGTTACTAGTTTCTCCTGTCTGTAAAATCCAGTATCTTTAGGTTTGTTACTAATTTTCTCGTATTTCCAAATTAATTTTAATATACCGAAAACGAGGGTACTATTGGCGCGTAGATATATCACGCGCAACACCCCCGTGTCCCGTTTTGATTTTGCGGGGCTAGTGGGGGCGGCACGCCTGAAATATTATTGAAATTCCTTTGCAAAAACAAAACAGGGAAGGAATGTTTTAAATACTTTGTGAAGAAAGTCTGGAATTAATTTCGAAACGGTTATTGGATGGAAATTTTCCTGCCATAAGGGAGAACAGTCAATACATCGTTCCGCCGCCTTTCGAGCTTACCTATTTGTTCGTTGTCCTCGTCTAGCAGGGTATTAATATAAGCCGGATTCGTAATTTTTTTTTCTCAGAGCGAGGAACCCCTGGTGCGAAGTATATTACAGAATATAAGATCAATCTTCTTTGATTTTACCTGAAAAGAAAAAGTAGGATTTAATAGACATGCTGTGCTGTGCCAAAAAAATTAGAAAATAATTTCATGCATGACAAAATGCTTGTCAATAGAAACACAAACGGGCGTAGGGACCATAAAAACAAAAGTGTTGTGTGTTATAGCCTTTATTTCATTTAGTATAGAATTGAATATACACGGTGTCCCAAATAGACCCGAATCCCCCGATAACTTTTCAGGAGGAAATCCTATAAAGAAAGTGTAAGAAATAAGTTGTAGGATTTCAAAAAATGTCTTTGACCGTGACTGCAATTTTTAAGGTCAAATCAAGGTCAATTTAAAAATTTCAAATAGAAACCCCAATTTTGTATTTTATAAATCGATAGAGGGAAGAATTTTACGCCTGAATATGGAATAAAAAAAATTTTCTTGGATATCCTTAAGTCATTTCAAGGTCGAATTTTGATGAGAAATCCAAAAGAGAATGAGAAAGCCAAATAATTTAAATGAATTGCGTAGGAATGATATTCTTCGTGAAGCTGCTATGATAGATCCAAACATTATTAGAAATGCTGTGTCTAATTTTTATCAATGGATTGTCAAACTATAGATGGTCAATTCGAACATTTACCCTGAGAATTTTATGTACATCAAGAAGCCAAAAAAGATTCTTCGGCGTTAATCTTTTTTTATTTTTCAACTTTTTATTATTGTTTATTATTTGTTCTTAAATTTTTAACTTTCTGTTATTTCTGTTTATCATTATTATTATGATCTTTAAACGAACTTTTATTGGATTTGGACGTTAAATTTGGTGCTTTATTGATGTTGACATTAAAAATACAGGTTTCAAAGTTTTCAATTTGACTTTGACCAAGAACATAAGCTCAAGGGCAAATAAAAGGTCACCAATAAATTCGTCGAAAGCACTACTGATATTCCTTGCAACATTTTTCTCTAGTTAAAATCCCGTCGTGTTATTAAGAAAAAACATATTCGACCTTGAAGTGGCCTTCAAATTTTTGATATTCAGACGTAAAATTTTAGGCTCTATCGATTTATATAATAAAAAATAGGGGTTTCTGTTTGGAATTTTTTAGGTGACCTTGATTTAACCTAAAAAATTGGAGTCAAGGTCAAAGGTCAAGGCCACCGCTAAATTGGTTTTTTGAAATTTTACAACTTGTTTAAAAATTATTTTGATAGGATTTCATCCTGAATTGTTATCGGGGGGTTCGGGTCTTTTTAGGAAACCGACATAATTATTTGATTTCTGTGCGTTCTGCCATAATACATAATAAATGCATAAGGGAATTATTGCTTTTAGACCAGTTTTTGAAAAAAAAAGGTTCAAAATTCGTAATCTAAGGATGTTTCAATTATACTTAATGAGAAAAATGTATTATATCACATTTCAAATTAATTTTCATTAATAAATATAAAACATAGGTAAACCAAATCTTATATACAGGGTGGCCCAATTAAAACAGTCCATCTAAAATATTTTCATTGCAACAGGTTTTTCTGGAAAACCCCGATTTTGCTTTCAAGGGGGACATCTTTTGATCATAAATTCATGGATGTAGGGTCATCCCCTAAACGGGGTGGCAACCCCTTCAAAAATCTTAATAGCACGGGGGCACCTCATTTTAAAGGTATTTCAATTCTCTTTACAAACATGCTGAATTTTTTTTTGTTGTGTCTCAAAATTAATGTAAAAAATCTGTTGGAAGTGTCGGTGAAATAAATTGAAAAAAGACTTGAAATAGTAATAAAAAGACTCACCGTATAATGAAACTGTGAAAAATGTATTATCAAAAGATGTCCCTTTTGAAAGCAAAATAAAATCGACCTGTTTCGGGTTTTCCGGAAAAACTTGTTGCATTGAAAATATTTCAGGTGGGCTGTTTTAATTAGGCCACCCTGTATATGACATTGCGACAATTACATTTTGTAGTTTTAGTGAAGGTATTAAGTTAATTCAAATAATTTTTTTTCTAAAATAATCTTATCAACTGAAGTCAAAATGTTATTTCAAGATGGGTGTTTTTCAAGGATACAAAACTCCAGAAACCAAAGCGAAAACCACTGCAAGAGCCTTGCGGATCCAGCGTGGCATGTGTTCGACCGTCAACCATAGTACTTTGCAGCTTATTAACCAGAACCGGATACCTGGCCAGAACACTCATACGCTCCAAATGTTTGTATACAGCTATAGCTATTGCTTTCCTTTATTGTAAATTGATAGAAAATTTCAATAAACCTCACAAATTAAGTTGGAAAACTTAATTAAAAATACCATCTGGAACAACTAAATACGAAGTTAGTCAAAAAATAAGCACGGGCGAATTTTGTTCCAATTTTTCCATTTTTTCCACATTTTAAATCTTAATACATAGTACATTTGACATCATATGCGTCGTATCCATACATAATGGGTTTATATTTCTATCCTATGCATACCTAGACGTCGTATTTCCGCGTTATACCCGTAATAAAAGTAACTCGTTTACGTTGGCAATATAATTTGAAGAGTAATTCCATCCGCATCCTATGATGTTGCATATAATGCAGTCCGCATCTATGTTTTATCTATAGCGCGCGTTTGATAAATTTTGCGCCCTACGGACGGCCTGAAAAGCCGTGTTTGTGCACTGCATAACAGGGTTTGCGAATTAGGACATATTATTCCGTTTGTCCTAAACAAAAGCCGCGAACAGCGCGCATAAATTTGCATGGAATTACTTTTCGGTCTGAAAAATACGGGCGCAATTTCATAAAATTCATTGCCCGCCCCTCTAAACTGCATTTAAATTTAAATTTTATTATCTCTTTATTTTGTTGTCTGGCGGTGGAACGGAGTCGCTAATCGCGGAGCGGCCGGACAATTTCGACGTAATTCGGTTTATAATAGCACCGTCACAAAGTATAGCCTCAGGTACGTATTTCAGTATCTACTAATTCGCGAATAGTTTACCGGCATGGTACGTTTTTGCCGGAAAATTGGTTAATTGCGCTTTTTGCTTTTGTTTCACTATAACGGGTGGTGACAGCACATGTATCGCCGTATACTAATATTTTAGTGGTGCATTCTACTATTTCTACTACTAACTACTAACAAGAAAAAAGTTTTATTTTGTTTATTTGTGATAATATTTGTTTAACTTATTTATTTATTTCAATTATTCATCTCGGTAGAAGAGAACTCAATTATAGGAAAACTAAATATCTAGTAACACAAAAATATAAACAATTAAAAAAGGACAACAATACAAACAAAACTATAAATTATGTTATGTAAAAGAATAACGCTGTCAATGTATAAAAAGCAACAATAGAAAAATAACAACACGCGTGTACATAAAATAACGAAACAGCGAAAAGAAACAAATTACATATGTTAAAAAAAAATAAATACAATTATAAAGGAACAAAAAACAGTATATGAATGAATTTTGACAAACAAAAAAGGGATTAAAATAACAGATAGAAGATCTCAACTATAAGAGCACAAGAATCTGCCAAAGAAGAACCAAATCCAGTCAGCTCTCAATACCAACATAATTAATTTATCATTTGGTATAATTGCAAAATATTGGTGTGAAAAGAAGAAATTACAAACAATTGCCAGATCCTAACGCTTACCCTAGGAATGTATAATAAAAATAATAAATGTGCGATGTAACAATTTTATATATATATATAAGAACAGTACAGTGAATATTCTCCTAATAATAAAGCTGCCAATTTCAAATCTATCCAATAAAATTAAAATAATTACACAGCCACACACAAAAAAAGTTGTCTGTACTTTTCACGCGACATTTATTATCCATAGTATTTTTGCCTCCTGATCACGAATCCGATGAAGAATTGAGCTATCATATCACTGGAATTTCCTAACCTCACAAAAAAAAACAGGTCAAAAATAGCAAAAATTCACGAAAGTGTTAGGAAAAATACAATAAATGTTTTTTTTCTATATTCAAATGTTCATTTATATAGTTAAGACCCAGTCGAACGTGAATCCGCTGTCAGAATAGATGATTCTTGGTATAACCTCAAAAAAACGGGTCAATTAAGGTAAGATATCACGAATTTTCAAACAATAACAGATTCGCGCCAAATTTGGTATGCGGGGGTTTTCGGGGTCGCTGATCACGGATCCGAGGTCAATTTTGGAAAATTCAAGATGGCGAATCCAAGATGGCTGACCAAATTTTCAAAAAATGACACATTCGTGCCAAATTTGGTATACGGGGGTTTTCAAGGTCGCTGATTACGGATCCAAGGGCAATTTTGCAAATGCATGATGGCGGATCCAAGATGCTCAACCAAATTTTAAAAAAATATCAGATTCGCAGCAAATTTGGTATACGGGGGTTTTCGGGGTCGCATCCGTATTTGAGGTCAGAATTGCGAAATTCATTTTGTAATATTTTGTTTACTTTATAACCTGAATACCCAATCATGTTTTAACCTTCTTTTTTTCGGCTGTATCTTGTTCTTTTTTCTGTAAAAGATCTATTCACGGGTTTTCTGCTTAATCTCAGGTAATAAAGTAAATCGGATACCGAATTCGTGAACAGTGACTCCTAAAACCCCCTTATACCAAATTTGGAGCGAATATGTTATTTATGAAAATTTGGTCGGCCATCTTGGATCCGCCATCTTGAATTTTGCAAAATTGACGTCGGGTCCGTGATCAGCGACCCGGAAAACCCCTGTATACCTACCAAATTTGGCGCGATTCTGCTATTGTTTGAAAATTCGTGATATCTGAACTTAATTGACCCATTTTTTTTGAGGTTAGAAAAAGAACTATCAATTCTAACCGCGGATCTACGTTCAGCGGGGTCTTAACCATATAAATGGACAATTGAATATAGAGAAAAAATGTTTAAGCACTTTTTAGTAAATTTTTGCTATTTTGCTTACTGTCAAAGTTGACAGCTTATTGTTAAACACATTGGGTTGGTAGCGGCACAAAAAAAACTGTCATAACCGGCAACCTGAGTACTTTCCCAGATAAAAATATTTTATTTGTGGAAGTATGTTAAGTGCATAAGAAATATTGTTAAAAGTCAGAGGGTCACTTGATTTTTCGGCGAGCCGTGGCGCGGCGGAAGGGTGGGGGAAGCGAACGACAGCGAGTCCGAAGAAAATGACGATAATATTCATAGTCCTGCCGTTAAAAAAGCGAAATTCGCTTGAAAATAATATATTTGACAGTCTGTAACTCCGTTGTTTTTCAACGAATCCTGACGATTTTTTTTTAACTTAAAGCGCTTTTCATAAGCTTTCCGAATATGTAATAATATATAACTATATCACGCGCGCGTGCGTTTTACATTGCATTTTGCAACTAAGTCTAAAAAATAAAAAAATCCAGATTGCAAATTTGAAATTAAAAAAAAGATAGATTTCAATGTATTATTATGAAATCTACCATGAAAAAAATCAGTGCGATTGTGGAAGATGCTCGGGATCGTCCAGATTAGTTCATTTGTTTATAAGGCCATAACTTGTAAACTATTCAACTTACCGATTCCAGATTTCGTGTGAGTTATTAGACAATAATAAGGAATGAGAGGATGCGATGCCAAAACGTTCTGTTAATAATAACGCAGTTTATAAATGTTTAATTCAAAAGTCATAAATAAACTTCTTCTGTTTATAACTTCTGATCTAATCAATATTTTTTGACTCGAGGGCTAGTTCTGTAGGTCATTTGAAGACGAAAAAAAAGTACGTTACTGTTTTCTCGTGGAAATAAACGGAAAAAAATTTATAAACGAAAAACGTGAATTTACGTAAAAATTATACAATTAACCACCCTGTAAACAATCTTCCCCCCATATTTATGACTGTGGAAACTAATTTGTTATTGTACATAATATTTAGCATCTGTAGTGATAAATTCAGCTTGCCGAAACAAAATGTCGCGAAATGGTCATTTTCCAGCTCTTTTTATAATTATAAGGAAAAAACATGACTTTACATTTACAAATATTTAAAATGTGCTGCTACCACACGTTAGGCAATTGCAAACGCATTTACCGGTCGATATCTGATAAGATTTTTCGTTGGTAAAATATTACAGACCAACCGCCAAACCCATATAGGGAATGGAAATGGTTTAACTCCACATTCGATTAATTTCCACGGAACAAGTCCCACAACAGCGTGATGCACTTTTTTCTGAGCCCCGCGTATACACCGACATGATAAATTATGTAACTATACACCTGTAAAAAGCCACTAGCGACCGTTCGAATCCGCTCGACAACCAACAGGATAATTAAGTATTTTTGCCGGCACAGCCTAAAAGCTAAAAGCACAAAATAGAGGTTTTTTGCCAACTACTTCACCCTGATTTACTATTCCGTTTCACGGAAAAGGCCCGCGTATCTCCCCCGTCAACTTTTAACGCCGGCCCATTCATTACGAGTTTTTGTCGGGCTCCGGGCACATAAACTTTCCACTATTTGATCCGGCGCGAATGGAACGGCAATTCGCGGAGGTACAATAACACATTATCGGAAGCAGGGACAGGATTAGGGCTTCCAAATTCCGCCTCCGGTAAACCATTTTAATATATTTTATACACAGAACCCATTACATGATGGGCCTTTGTATAAACACTGTTGAACAGGAGAGGAGCTCATTCTTGAGAGATTTTCGTTTTGGATGTATTAATCACTGTCTGGCGTTAAACCTTACAGCAAATTATGTCAAATGGAAGACGCGGGCTGTTCTCCAGTAAAACGGTGTCTCAAAAATAAAAGAAAAACTAGGGAAGCTCCACATCGGAGGTTCTGTTTAAAGAGGAGGAAGGACATATACATTAAAGTACTTAGCGAAATGGGTTTTGTTTGTGTATACGAGGAAAGATCAAGTATAAATGTAATTCAAGACAAACGAATTTTGTCCAACTAAGCATAACGGTCCATACGTATGAAAGTTAATTTTTTAATGCAAGATTAATGCCAGACCAATGAAGAAAAAGTTAAATGAACAAGTATAGATATACAAGAACAAGAATAGATAAAAATATTCTTATTTTGTTAGTAACTAAAAGTAGTAAAAGTTACAAAGTGGAATTATACTAATAGGCTATAGATTATATCAAAGAAAAAACAGGGTTAAAAGTAACTATGATGTTCAAGCAATTTTATTGCATGAATCGTTCAAAGAGTCATTTTAGATGAAAAAACAGCGGAGTGCTATTAAATTAGAGGGTAGAGATAGGGGTGAAAATGTACCCCTTTCGGTTTTTTAATTGTAGTCCGAAAACGAAGGAAAATTTCGCTATACATAATTCATAGGAAAAATTATTTACAAAATTAAATTTCCACCATTGGACTGGTGGATCTTGGAATGGTTTGTTCCATATTTTGCATGGGTATCAATTGTGACAATATTCAACAAGTCGATGTTGCAGAAGACGATGCACTTGAAGACATAGATGAAGCTATTGAGATTCAATTTGAAAGTGTAAATGAAGAAATGTAGATAAATGAAAAAATTCACACATTATTAATAAACTTTATTGTACTTTAAATTCTCAAGTTTTTGCTAAATTATTTTATTGTAAAAAAAGAAACATCATATTCCAGAAAAGTAATAATAATATGATTAACTGTAATTTCATTTGAAAAATTCTTCATAGTTTCATGCAGTTGTGGAAATTATTAACAAATAAAACTGTTGAAATAATTTTTTATTAAGTAAAGAACCAATTTGTTGTGAAAATAATAAGAATTATAAACGACGAAAATCTAAAAAATATTTGAGTTTGACCGGTTTTAACTCAGTTAATATTAGTCCAAAAACTTTTAAAAATGCATAATTTTGAAGGGAATCTCATCTAGTTTTTATGTACAGCAACATTCTTTGCCTACTTCTACTAAAAAAATAGTCAAAAAGTAAAAAATAAAAAATCTCATTTTTTGCTTTTCTTAAATTGTTTATTAACGATTTTTTGCATACAATTTTTCTTTTAAATGTTCTAAACAAGCCATGGGAAATTCAATTCTCTACAAAATTTTTTCTATGAATTATACCGAAATTTTGTTTCGTTTTCGTGCTATATTTAAAAAACTGCAAAACTGCATTTTCACAAATCTTCAGTTTCAACCCTCTAATTTAATAGCACCCCGCGGTTTTTTTTTTCATCCAAAAATAGTTTACAATCTCTTTTTCTGAAGGAAATTTAATTTATTTTTTTTTATGAAGCAATGCCTATACAGTATATCTATCTTCACTCGAAAAAAAAATTAAAGGCAGAAAAGTAAAAAAAAATTTTTAAAATCGAATTTTTTTGCTTTTTTTCAAATTGTTTATTAACGATTTTCTGCGTAAAATTTTCCTTTTAAATTTTTTAAATACGCGATTTCGATGGGATTCTCTAAATAATTTTTCCTATGAACTATCTCCAATTTCCACCCTCTAATTTAATTGCACTCCGCGTTTTTTTCATCTAAAAGACCATTTGAACGATTCATGTAATAAAATATCTTGAATGTCATAGTTCCTTTTAAAATCCTATAATCAATAGCCTATAACCTTTGACACAATCAAACTTCTGTTGTACGGAGTATGGAGGATGTATGAAGGATGTTTTGTAACTAATAGGACGTACGAGTAGGACGTACTGTAGGGGAAGGTTTCTGGAGTGTAAAAGTTAATAATAACAAACATACAAATATCACAGTATCAGATTTGGTTCTTCATATTTTTCTCTGAATGATTTTTTTAGTTGACATCGGTAGGAGCATTCAATATTTAACCTATTAATGCTCAAAATTGGATTTATTTTAGAGGTGGTGATAAAATTCCAGGAAACATCGGGAATAATTGTCACTCTTCCTATTTTCGATTGTATTTTCGTTACCATCACTGAAATTAATCGATTCTTGATATTCTTCATCTTAATTAGGTTTATAATGCAATAAACATTTTTGCATTGCATTTTCGAATTTTGTAAATGAAAGTGATAAAAGTATTCAGAATAGAAGGTTTAGGAATTTATCTTTTCTGAGGATCAACTTGGTCATAATTGACAGTCGAAAATTTGAAAAATGCCCAAATAACTCTGGGAATTCCAAAGTGTTCTTTGAACAACCCTAAGACATTTTTGTCTCTTGGAATTTTCCGAGAAAACCTCTCTTTTTCGAGTAAAATCGCCGTAAAAATCTGATGCCACCATTTTCGGTTCTGCCGCCATTTTGATTCATCAAATGACTAAATCGATGCGCGGCATCATGGGTCCAGTTGAGAGATTTTGCGCACTATTCCCATTGATTTTAGACAAGAACTTTAGCAATATAGTCTTCAAAACACGATATAAACATTGAAAATAGGAAAAATTGCGGATATTTTCAACTTCGAAGTTCATTTTCATGTTCTGAATGATTTTTTTTTCAAATTTTCTGGACACCATCTGAATGAGCATCCCCAAAAACATAGTCTATTAGATTTAATTTGGCTCCTCATCCAGATTCAATGGTGACCGCGGTTCAAAGATATCCCCTCGAAAACTCGATTTTGACTATTAATGGGTTAATATGAGAAATCATATATTATATACTGTGAGGACTAAAAAAAAGTTGAGACCTTTACATGCCAAACGTAGCATCACTTATGGCAAAATTGTAGTTAAATTTTGAATTCCGGATCACTCCCGTAGACCAAATTTGGTCCAAATATCTACTACATCAAAAAATATTGAGCAAAAGCAATTTTTCTTTTTATTTTTGACCTCTTGTATGTTTGTTATTACTAACTTAATTAACTATTAAGTATTTACTGGTTATCTCAATTTTCCTTTCGAAACAAAACATAGCTAAGTGAATTTTTAATACTTCGATATGCATAAGTGCACCATGCGAGTAACCCACAAGAGCAAGCTTGCAGCCCGTGATGTCTCTATTCTATTTGTCGTCGTAAATAACGAGATTCACGACAGCAAAAATTTGAATGCGCGTTTTCCTTCGCTTTTTATTTATAGCGTCGGGCTTCCATTCAGATATGGCACCGGAATATCCTCTTGTACAGCACGATGTAGTTTGCGCTCCACTGGCTCCCGTATCGATTCGCGGGATGAAAGGGTATCAAGTGGGTAGATGTTTTTAGATACAGGACCAAATCGCCGGCTGGACAGAGTTTTACATAACTTTATTACCTCGAGGGCATCGGGCTCTCGTAAACTGTATCGACATGTATTTTTAGGAGGTCGTCTTTCAACGACCTTTTGAAGACTGTGTCAAGTATCTGATAAGGGCTAATAACTGGAAATATAAAGAGAGTACAAAAATATTGAAGATATAATAGAAATAATAATCGCAACTTCAAACACCGTCATATTCGTTAGTCCAAAAAATCATATAAAAACATTAAATTATATATTTTTTATGGAACGAGTACAAATATTCTAAACATAACCTTAGTTTTCTTTCTTACACTATTAGTAGTCTGTGGTGTTTAGAAATTTAGCTCTAGACAGTTTCCTTGGTTTTCCTTATTCAGCCACTGAATCCGAATTTGACGGCAACGGAGGCTAGCCTCCGCTTCGCAGGTCGTATTACCGTCGCAAAGCCACAGCGAATTGAACTGTGTTGCTCTTACATACAAGGTAATTGTGGTCTGTAGAAGAGCGTACTCTCACTCTGAATACGTCATCACAGCTTCATTTTATCGCTTATGAAGTGTATTTGTAAGTTTAAAAGTATAACCTTATCGCCTGCAACATCGAATACTTCGACCACATAGATGAAATCGCATATTTGTTCTTCAAATTTAAAAAATAGGATAGGATAGCATGTCTTCTTCATTTATTGTCATTTTTCTCCGTTTTTCCCTCCATTCGTAAATTCGGCGAACAGTTTTTAGTAAAGTTTCCTGGATTTCGCAGCCAATAAATAGAAAACTGCTTCTTGAGCTTCTTCAACAGCCACAGAAATACAATTACTTTTTTGCATGTTTGCCAAATTCAGGTAGAACTGTTTATTAAATACTTCATAATAAACAACGTACCATACCAACCAGTAGGTATAACAAAACGTTGCATTGAGTACTATTAAGAAATATCAAGTCGTGCGAATATTTTTTTATTAAATTCCAATAATTCTGACCCCACAAATATTAGTCCACGGGCCCACGTACAAAGAAAAAAATTATTACCAACAAGCTGTAACTTTGAGAGCAGTTTAAGTTTGACGAGTCTCCCAAGATTTGACTACGAGGAAAATTCAACAGTAGTAAGTTTTCTCGTGGTTTTCAGGAAAACATGTCAATCTGGCATAAACATGGAATGTTATGACCAGCACTTTTTTTTAAGTTTAAATGATACATATTTTTTAAACCCCCCAAAAAATTTGTCCGACAAAAATTTTGGTATTTTGAGTTTGTCCCCCACCCCAAATATGTCGATTTGGTGACATTATGGTTGGTGACAACCAGCAAGCTGATATTTTTCTAGGAGGGTATGGTAATAAGATTTGAAATGAAAGTATCTTATTGTCCGACAAAATTCTTGAGAAATTTTTGCAGTCCGACGCCCCGAAGATGTCGATGACAGACCCAGAGATATGACCCCGTTTGTATAATTGATGGATAAAAAAAAGGTTTGAGGAAATCTGGGAGACAAATTGTTTTCGAAGAAATCGATAATGGACGTAATCAGGAAATATGAGGAAATAATTGATGTCTAAAAAAAAGGAATAAAAAATCATGTTAACCCGGAGCCCGAAGATGTACCAGCTGGCAACCCTAGATGGGTAACGTACCATTACCACGTTGGATTCCTTGAGAAATGAAATAGAGAACGTGCGGTGGATTCAAAATATTTTTAAATTTGGTTTAAAATTGGTTTAATTGGTTTTTCAAGAAAACTGTGTAAACTGTTTGTCAAAACAAGACTGCAAATTTTAATTTTAAAAAAAAGTGCTGGTCATATAATTCCATGTTTATGCCAGATTGACATGTTTTCCTGAAAATCACGGGAAAACTTACCAGTGTTGAATTTTCCTCGTAGTCAAATCATGGGAGACTCGTCAAACTTAAGCTGCACGCAAAGTTACAACTTGGTGGTAATCATTTTTTTCTTTGTACGTGGGCCCGTGGACTATAGGATTGTGATGTGACTATGGATAAAACATTGGTACTTAAAACACTACTTATACAATAAATCTACTATTATTACAGTGTTTACTGACGATACAGCATTTTCACGACAAACTGTCAAATATACAAATAAAGAAAGAGTTGACTTGGTTTGTGCTTAGTTTTTGTCAGGAGAAAACGCTGTTGTTGCAAGAAGACGATCTCAGATGGAGTATTCCGATCTATAAGTACCGAACAACGAAATGTTTGTACGCTTGATTCAACAATTAAGCGATTATGAAAACTTTGAACGCCAATACACTAGTGTTGGACAGAAACAGATTCAGATAATGAAAATTTTAAAACCAGAAATTTTACCGTGGAAGGAGATTTTGGTGCCAGTACTCGAATATTATCCACCAGATTTCAAGTTCGCCAATGCTGTAAAAATGAGGCAAGATATTTACTTATTTTTGTATATTTCGTTTATCACTGCTTGAGTTTTTTTTGTAGATATTCCTATTTCGGTCTACAGAATTTTATCATTGTATTAAAAAATTTCTTAATCTAGAGATAAACTTGATTTTTTTGTAAAAAAATGAATTTATATACCCTATCTTATCACGCATGTGTTACTTTCCGTTGTCCAAGAAACAACAACGCCAATTAAATTAAATAAAATGTGCCTCGAAGAGCGCCCACTTGATTTCCGTCTGGAAACGCACCGGGGCTGCCGGCTATAATTGATACGTCGCTTCTAATAGGGCTCAGAACGGGGTAGAACGCCGCAAGTTTGCTGTTTAACATACCTTCGGATAATAGATTTAATGTCATTTGAACTTTTATTAACAAGGTTATCGAGATAATTTAATTCTGTCGCACCAAACGAGACGGTAAAACTTTGCGCCAAACCCATTAAGGAGAATTGCAATCGAGTTAAGTTGGTAATTTGGGGAAAATATTAAGAACCAATATTTGGGTATTTGGGTGCGAATGCTGGAGGGGGGGAGGTCAGGGAGTCGACGCTGAAGGAGAAGGGCTAAATACAAAGTTGTATGTACATATAACGTTAGTTGACCTATACATTCTGTTATCAAGAGGTTACTATCGATAATAAAAAAATTGCTACACGAAACCACAGTTTTTTTTTCACTGTGCCATAACCCACCCCGTGTCTTTCATAATAAAAGTCTGTAAATAACAACGTCGCAGCGGCCAAGTAGGATCGGAAGGGGGGTATCGAAGCTTTTGAAAACTTTTTATGAATTGGACTCTTGTGGGTATTGAAGCGGTGAAAAATGTATATTACGCCTTTGTACTCCCTGGCTATCTCACATTGTGTTATGAGCTCGGCCCTGTAAAATAAATTGCCTGGCCTACCGGCCAGGCAAAATCCTATCGTTAGGTTTATGCCTAATCATTGTTATCGCGGTCACCGCCGACATTTTTTACGGCCCTTTTTTTTATTATAATGGGCCCCGAATCTAGCAGCGTCGATGGATGCGGTGATCCAGGTCACCGATACCGAATAAAATGTAATTAATTGAAAGGCGAAATGTAAAATTTATTTCGAGAGGCCGACTGAGAATGCCTTACAGAAACTATACATGCAGATTTTTATCCTATAGAAAGGTAAAAATATATTGTAGCAAATGTTGTCTTAGTGTGCTTTACTTAAACATTTGTTTACTTATTTCTTTCACGAAATTTCTATAAATATTTCTGCGAACAGTATAAAACAATCTCTAAGCTTCTAAAGAACATTATAGAACATATATTATTCTAGAAACATGAAGAAAATGTATAAGCAAAGCACACTAAGGCGACATTTGCTGCAGTGCCTCCCTCCTAAAGAAGATCGTCCCGATCAGCAACCAGAGCACTCTTCGATAGCTGCTCGGTATTGGACCAAAATCCAGGTGAGAGACTTTCATTTTCGGTCTGGGTCCTCTGGATTCTATAGACTACGATGCTAATCCTCTTGATCACCGTATACGTACCTTACCAAGAGTTTTGAAGCTTTGGGGATTTTCCTCTCTTCCTTATTGGGTTGTATAACCATAGAATCCACTGGTGTTAGCTCTGATATTGTACTGTGTTTTCAGCCGATCGCTTTTGAACTTCATTGGTCATAGATGGCATCGATTCTTTTGGCTAACTTGAATGGGTATAGTCTGGTGATGTGTCAATTCGATCTTCTGGACGGCCATAAATAATGTCGAAGACTACGCTGGCTGGTGTTCTTCTAGTAGTTTCATAGACTGGTGATCGAAAGGTCAATAGAAAAAGAGGCACATGTCGGTCCCAGTCGGTTTGTGTTCATTGATGATTAATCTTCAGTGATTTTTCAAGGTCCTGTCTTTCTCTCCACCATGCCGTCAGATTGTGGATGCAGGGGTGATGTTCTTGTCTTTTTCATATTCATCAACTGACAAACTCTTTGAAACACATTCGATTCAAACTTTCGCCCTTGATCCGAATGCATGTTCTTGAAACGCCAAATCGGCAGAAGAGGTTTTCAACGAGAACCGTCCGTGTTTCTTGATTGGGGACAGGATATAGGTACCTCTGGCCAATTTGATTATACATTTGTTTACATATTTGTTTCAGAATGGTTTCTAGAATATGTTCTGTTTCTTTTCATCATGTTCGTAGAAGGTTAGAGATTGTTTTATACTGTTTCAGAAACTTATGGAGATTTCTTCTTTTTTTAAGAAGCCTGATTAGTCATGTCGGTTTTCCCAGCGTAATTACTTTGAACAGATCGTTGTCTGCTTGTTTTACACCAAATCAAAAACAAATTCTTTATGGATTTTATAATTTTATCTGATAGTCAATATAGTATCAGAAATGCACTTGGTATATCTTTAGACCTATCCAAAACATTTGATACCGTAGATCACTCGAAGCCTTTAAAAAAATGTTAAGTTTAAATATAAGGAGTATTGTAATTAAGTTATTTAAGAGTTATTTGTCTGGTAGAAAACAAAGAGTAAAAATAATTAAAATACTAAGCTCTGTATCTACGGGTATTCTACAGGGTACAATATTGGGTCCCATTTTATTCTCAATATACATAAATAATTTTTTGAACTTAGCTATGCTGCCTGAATTTCTATTCATTTAATAATGTTAATCCTAATTTCTACGGACAGTTATTGTTTTATAATTAATATACTTTGTTTGCTGCTGCTGCTGCTGCTAATGTTACATTTTATCAAGAGAAGTCAAACAATCCTGAAATTAATAATTTAATGTAACAAAATAATATATAAATTAAACTTTTTTGACAGTTGCGAAGGCGATTTTGCAACTTCTAATGTTTTTTTTCGCAGACGTTCGAAAATAACTCTTCATTCATGAATATAAAAGCGATGGCTTGCAACCAACAATAAAAAATAACTCTTTTCGTTTACATATCATTTAAGGCTATTTTCAGGGTTACGAATTTTTCGAGAACTGATAGCAGTACCCCTCGACAGTTGTTTTTGAAATTCCGGAAAGACGCCTGTCCCGATAACTCTTTTTAACGCGTAGGGAGCTATCTAGAATTCGAAATCGATAAATCTAAACGGTTTGATTTGTCCCCGGAAATTAATTTCCAGGCAGGGACACATTTGTACACGGAACGGGCTCCAGCTTGGCGGTGATTTAGGTGTTTGTAGGAATACGGCACAAATGCCGAGATATAAGGGGGGGAGCGAAATCTGTTATTTATTTTTTGAAAAAGGTGTTATTTCATTTGAATACCTACACTCAGTCTGCCTGAAAAATATAATTATGTTCCTTTAGAAAACAATACAAAAAGAACATTTATATGTAAATATGATTATGTCTAAAAGTTCTAGTTCTGAAAATTATAACAGTCTTAACTTTTTGAAAATATCAAATATTTATTGTTATATTTCATATTTAAAACTAAATATTTGTTATTTTCATACAAATAATTGCCTTTTTAAATTTATAGAAGCATTTAATTCCTAAAATAGAAATAAACTGCCTCTAATAAATTTTATTTCTCCCAATTAAATCCTTTCCTCTGTGTAATGAAGAAATACTATATCATACGGGCATGTAAAGGAAAATGAGTTTGCCCTTACTTTTAGATATCTTTCCTCAAAGGAATTTAAGGAATTTAACGATTTCCGTAATACGACGTATTTTCTATTCAATCTTACGAAATAAAAAGAGCAAGTTTGTATGGTACCGATGTAGGCGATCAAGTTACAAGCTATTTGCAGGAATACAATAACGAGAGCTTTACCGGTGCTGGGAATAATAATGATACTTTTTTCGGTTTTCATATTCTACTCGCATACCGTCTTTCATGTTCAGTTCCTGTACTTGTTTTTACGGTATTGAATATAATATAAATATAAGATATTTCTGCAGACTGCTTCAATCACCAATTTATAAGGAAAGTAGTTTTAA
This sequence comes from Anoplophora glabripennis, assembly GCF_000390285.2. Classification (NCBI taxonomy): domain Eukaryota; kingdom Metazoa; phylum Arthropoda; class Insecta; order Coleoptera; family Cerambycidae; genus Anoplophora; species Anoplophora glabripennis. The sequence goes on along the minus strand of NW_019416226.1, from coordinate 982,066 downwards.
TGACCCCTCAATTATAGACACATTCAGCTTCATAGGCAACAATACGCCCTCTATAATAATACTTCATCGACATGTCTCGGTGTTAATGTGGGAATACCACAAGGATCAGTTCTTGACCCGGTTCGCTTCTTAGTTTATGCCAACGATTTAAATTGTTATGTGTACGATTCAGTTAACTAACCTCACTAACCTCAGTCCTATAATAGTTGATGATTTAACAGAAAAAGCCTGTAAAGTTGAACACATGGTATAGAATTGGTACCCGCAGACAAAGATTCATTGAACTCAGAACACTGATATTGTCTATGTATTCTACAATGCCTATTACGCATAAAGAACAATATAGAAAAGTATATTATGAGAAATGAGATTCATTGTCTATTTATCAGAAGTAATGATACTTTACAGAATCATTATTTGAAACTGATGAGAACCAAAAATGTTGCAAAATTAATTAAATTTTATAATATATTATCAAATAACTAAATTCTGTTGGATAAAGGCAATAATGCTCATCCAATCCATCCCATCCAATTTATCCACGATATGGACTTATATTTTGTTTTATCTTTCATTAAGTTTTTGGGTCACTGATCACGATCAATATGACCCCATCATGTTTAGATCAAGGTCAAATGGACGGTCAAACACATTAATTCGAATGATACAATTTTTTTGACCCCGGATTCTGAAAGAGTAAAAAATTTTACGTCCGAATACGCTTCGACCTGTTGGTCGAACCGATCTCTGAAGGTCTAAAGGTCAGATCCTTCTTTTGATCTCTTAGCTAGGAATGGGTCTCGAACCAGTTGACCTCCATGTTTTTGGGGTCGCTCATCACGATTCCCGTGCCCATATGACCGCATCACGTCTAGATCAAGGTCAAATGGAGGTCAAACACATTAACTCGAATGATACAATTTTTTGACCCCGGATTCTGAAAGAGCGGACTGCATTTTGTATTATTGGAGTTAATGTGTTTGACCTTCATTTGACCTTGATCTAGACGTGACGAGGTCATATTGACATCGGGACCGGGATCGTGATCAGCGACCCCAAAAACATAAAGGTCTCATAGTCTGGGAAAAAGGACTTTTCGAGTTCTCTTTGTGAACCTGTGTAGTTTAATCGGTAAAGCCTTTTGAATTTTGTCATTTGTATTTCATAACAAAAGACATATACAGGGTCGGAAAGGCCCCATGGTTCATCGGCCATTAACATATCGGAAGACGAAGTCGGAATTGTATAAGTAGTGACATCTATTACAGAAAAGCCAAACGACGAAAACAAAGATGACCACCGGTAGCTGAATTACAAGTGGAAGTGGATCTTATTTGTGGAAGGGCGAAACCGACGGTTACTATGAGACGCCTTCATTATAGCCATCCTTCTATATCGCATGCATTTCTATGACTTACTTTATCGTTCTCACGTAACGGCCGATGAACCATGGGGACTTTCCGACCCTGTAGATAAAATATGTTTACATATTAAAATCTCTACAGATGTTAAATCAATTGTACTTAGACAAGGAATAATTACAATACAAAACATGACGCTAGCTGCGAAGATTCATGTTAAAGAACCATTTTTTTCCATAATAACCCGCCTAGGCTCTAACACTGACTTTCAGAAAGAAAGGAAAGGAAGGTTTCTTTGCGGTATATCGTTCAAGAGTACTTGAACTCAACGTAAATTCCATCTAAAAGCATGACATATCCGTATAAACTTGTCAGTACCTCGAAATACTCCCGCGCAGCGTTGAGGAGAAGCCATAAATCAGCCTCAACTAATTTCCCATTCGCGTGCGGAAAACCGCTTTGTTCGCGGAGTTGCGAATACTTTCTATCAGTCGTTCGTTCCCGCAATGTAAATAACGTTATTCCAACTATAATAGGAAATAATTTATTATCGGGGGGGCAATTGCAAAGTTTTTAAGGCGGGCCGGTTCGATAGCCGAAGTTCAAATATGCCCGGGCTCCCGTGATAAATGACGTGAAAGAGGATTAGAAGGAGAGCCCATTCATCGCCGAATAACCGATATTTTTAACGGCCGTTACTCATACGCGGCGGCGACCTGGGGGACGAACAAATACTTGTTACGAAGCCAGCTGTAGGCGTTAAGTTATCTCGCGAAGTGTTATTATTACCCAGTATTTCGTATTTACGCATATTTAGGGCCGACCCTCCATAAAACTGTCAATTTGAATGCGGGAATGCGATATTTATAACGTTTTGTCTTCCAGGAGCGGGATGAACCGGAATATCAGGTCCCACCGGGTGTCAACGAATTATTTATTTTCTTACCGGGAAAAATATTTTCTGAGTTTGTTCGATCGATACCAAAATTTATTATGCTATTGAAGAAAATAGAAAATGTCAAATTTTAATATTTTTCTCGATTATCTTTATTTCTTAAATCTATAAAAGAAAAATACACCTATTCTATTATCGGTTCGCGTGGTTTTCATCAAAGGTAATGTAATGTGGACTGTGATTGGTCATATCTCTCGGTGGTATGTTAAGGTGGTCTTGCACCTCCATATCTCCATTACTGGGTCGTGCGATGGTACCTTTTTGCTCGATTTTCGGCTGCAGTGCGGGGAGATAGAGACTAGTTGATGAATTAAGTCTTTTACTATCCATAATTATCGATATTTCTCCATAATCCGAAAAAAAAAGGATTATTCAACAAAATGTTAGATTAATATCTATCTTATTTATGTAAAATTATGAAAACGCTACCTACCTTATATTTTTAAGAATATTAAATACAAACTAGAATTGTACTGTAAAAAGAAACAACAGAATACATACATAGAAGTAGGTAATAGACCTATTTAGCAGTGACGTCACATACGTCAAATAATAGGCAACCCCGTAGTGATAAATGTAATCTAATTGTTTAAAAATAAAAACAAAGAGAGTGAGAACCATTTGAAAGGTTGATTCTATGTGAAAAAATTTTCAAGTATCTAGATGCTTTATTTGAGGCTGTGCAACACTGAAAATTTCAATTTTCTTTTTTAATTTTTTTTTCAAAAAATTGTTTTGCGAAAACTATAGAACCGATTTTAATGAAATTTGGTGTTATTTTATTATTCTCTAAAGTTTTTTTTACCAAAATTAGAATGCCCTCGGAGCAATTAAAATATTTAAAAAAATATTAAATTTGCCTTTTTTGATCAATTATTGCTATTTTGCAACATCGGAAATAAATTTAAACATTTTTAACTTACAGTATATTGTACAAAATTCAATTCTAACACTTTTTCCAAGATATAAGTAAAAAACTTAGATAAAATAGGTATAGGAGTTGTAAGATATTCCAGCAAAAATTAGCTTGCCCCCTCTTACATCCAAGAAGTAGGATATTTCGACAGACCCGCCCTGGTCTAAAGCCAACATTGTATACTTTAAGAACATGCGTTTTTTTTATTTCAAAGGGACGACAAACAGATTTTACTTTGGCTGAAAGTCTGAATCGTAATATAGAGAGGAAATGAAACACTCAACTTCCGAAATCTGTGCAGTAAGATGGATCGTGATGCGTTTTTTTGCATTCGATTCGTTAGAGCGTCCAGAAAGTTTGTGACCCTATGTCATCAATGAGAAATGAAAATTGCATCGTTGCATAAGAAAAATGCATTTTTAAAATTGCATCTCGAAGAGTTAAAATATGAAAAATTTATAACTCGGAAAATATTGACGGAAATGAGTTCAATTTTGCTACTCGGGGGTTTTTGGGGTCTCTGAATACGAATATCACGACGGCAACGGTCTCCGAGGTACTTAGGGCCCAGGGTGGCCGGTTTCCACGTCGTCTCCTGGAGTTTTGTGGAAATTCGTTATAAACTTAGCCGAAACTCGTTACCTCGCGGTTTTTGGGGTCGCAAACAGAATATTTACTTGTCTTTTGTATCAAATATCATTATTTATTTATTACTATTTTAATTTTCTGTTATACTACTTGTATCAGATTTGATAACAATGCATATCGTAGTTCCCATATACGTGTGTCTAACGGTCGGGTATTCTTATAAAAAAACGACGTAATTTGATTTAATGAGTTTCTAAAGGGTAGCCTTCATATAAATATGATCCCCATATATGACCCTGTATGTCATAATTTTTGTATCTTATATTATTTTTATTTTTTATAATTTCTTTTTCTTCTGATGCACTGTAGGTTAAGTGTAGTAACTATTGTTACACAGCTTATGTTGTCTACAAGAAAATGAGTAAATAAATAAACAAATAAGCCTATTAATCAACAAAATAATAAGACTTTTGCTCAAAAAATCATTTTTTCGGTTATGTATTATTAAACTGATGTTCAATTGTTTTTCTGACTGCATATTCCGATCCTGCAAAATTTTTACCAAATTCTTAAGCAATAATTTCTTTCAGATGTATAGTAATTTTCTTTTTGTTATGGATTTTGCTCACAAGAATAACAGTGCAAGATATTAGCAGTCAAGTACACGCTAGACTCGAGAGCCGAGAAACCGTTCGAAATAATGATCCTATCATCCGGATATGGTTCCTGTCGTTTCGTGACTTAATGAACGCGAGTAACCTTCCCTGTTGCCTCGCTAGCGACGTATAAGTTTTTCCGTTCCAGCGAGACGGAATGGCGTACGAGGAATAAAAAGAACGCGCCGCCCATTCGGCTTAGACCCTGCTGAACATTAATTTCAAAATGGTCCGTTTAAGGAAATCGCGGAACTTTCTGCCGGCTTGTACTGCAAGTCCTCTGCCAAGTTTATTGTTGGCGCTTCCCCTAAATCAGGATAATCATTTCTAAAGGACCCCGGCCTGTCAGGGGGAGACTTTCGTGTTTGTTCGGATAAATTGTACGGGGTTCCTTGATCAGAATTAACACGAAAAGATAATGTGATTTTTTGCTAGACATATATTTTTTTTTGTTTATTTTTGTGCTGCGGCTCTAGAAAATGTTGATTTCCGATCACTTTTCAGTTTGAAAAATGCCTCGTTGCCGATATCGATCGAAAAGAAGTGAGAGCTCGGTAAACTGAGATAACAAATCAGTAAAGTAAAGCGATTAAAAAAATTTTAATATGCATATTTATGCTGAAATAAAATATTTTCAAATCATTATTTAAACCACTTTTGGGACCGCTCCTGATCGCTAACCCACAAAGGTTTATCGAGAGTGAATCTTGACCTACCATATTATTCGGTCACTAACCTAGTTTTTACTACGTTTTTAATACGTAGTAACGACAACAATAAAACTAAGATATTTAAACGATTAAAATAAGATATTTTTTTACAGTTTGACGCTTATGTTTTTACGTAAGTCTCTTCTCTTCAAGTTGTTTGGAGATAAAGCGACGAAAGTATTTTCTAAATATAGTAAAAACACGTACCAGTATAACACAAATAGCAACATAACATTCTAAGAAAAGGTATATTCAAATGAATAATTTTATACAATATAATATATTTGTCCAGTTAATTTAACATTTTTTATATGTAAAAACCATTGCAAATATGTAAAAAGTCCAAGTAATTTCCACAATTTTTACCATTGTACACAAAAATGTTACCGGCAATATACTTTTTGTGATTTTACATAACCATAAGTTAGTGAAAACCAGAAACGTTTACAAATTATCTTACCGATACCTCAACTGGTTTTGAAGAAACAAGGAATCGAAATTGACGCCTTCATCTTCTTGTTTCACAGTTCAATTTTGGTGAGACACTGTATAAATAACAAATCCACTTTACAGCAAACTGTTTACGTCTAACGACACATTGCTCTGGAAGTAATTTCGCGGCTCTTACTTGCGTCTTCGGAGGATCGATCGCAATTATTTAGGGATTTGCGCCTGATACAACTGGCGTAATCGCAGTAGTGGGTTCTCGGCAAAATAATTTAATAGTTACCAAATTGTTCCGCCCATGTTTCTCTACAATTACGCGTCAGTTCGATGTATGCGAGATTACGGAATTGTTGCTGCCATAGTTCTCTAGACGAGACGGTTTTTTGCCCGACAAACTGTCTGCGGTCGATTTGGAACTCGTTGAACTCCTGAAAATATGTTTGCTTCTAATTTATCATACATATTTCGATAATAGACGAGGTTCGGCGGGATCTGGAGGAGTTGCTACATATTATTTGTTGCTAGGGACGTTTGGAAAGAAGCCTGAGAAATTTCTTATTTACAGTTTATTATTAACACAACAAATTGAGCAAGAAATTAATCAAGTGAATTTCCTAGCTTCAATAGATTGATCAATAGACACAAAACAATTGGACTAGCATCAGAAATATAACGGAAGATGAGGCTTTCAAAACATTTAAAAAATAAATAAAAGAACTCGAGAGTTCCAATAGCAGTACTATCTTTAATTGACAAAGACTGTACAGGGGTTTTAGCCGCTTTTTTGTGTATATTGTTTAATATTTCTTTGAAAAGCGATATGTTTTGCTATTGGTGGAAAGATGTTGTCCAATATAGTTGTGTATGTATATATTGGTACATATTGTTTGTTTGTGTTGTGTGTTGTGTTCTTTGTTTTGTTTGTGTAAATATTTTTTTATGTTGGTTAGCTGCTGATTGTTAAATACAAACCTTTCTTTGTCTCACCATATACTTTACCTTTTCCCTTGCCAGCTGATATTATATGCTTGTTTTATTATTAGTGATCTCATGAGTCGGTTCTATTTATTTTAATACACAAACAAGTACAATGCAACACACCAAAAAAAAAATAGAGATTAAACTTTAATACAATCTTTATTCCAAAAATTTTGTGGGTTGACTTGCAACTTGTAACTCAAATTGTGAAAATCTTCCTTAACAATAATAAAGAATATTTTATTAATTTTGTTACCTTTTCTAATCTAATACAATTAAATACAATACAGGGATTGTTTTTAATTCAAGAAAAATTTACTTTATTATGAACCAATCAATAAACTTTTGTTTTTCGTCCTTTCTGGATTATTCTGGTCCTGTTTTTGCTGAAGGTCCCTTCACAGAATTTTCAGTCCTTGGATGTCTTTTTTAACAACACTTTTTCACTACACTCCTTATAACTAATACCTTATTTATAAATGTCCTTTTATTTTAACATACAATTCTATAACTAATTATTAAAATATTCCTTATTTTATGCTTATTAATAGGTCATCTCCAGGTACTTGTAAAGCTAACTTTAGTTTTGACATTTGTGATAATTATAATTTAATTTGACAATTGATAAAATTTTTATATTATGACTTAAGTTAAAAATTGATAAATGTGAAAAAGATTGATCCGGCGACAAAGGAAGTGTTACATTTGGTTTTCAGTTAGCTCCATTGAGTGTATTTTGAGATGACGAAAACTGATGGAGGTTTTCGACAACATTAACTGGTGTTAACCACGACAATAAATCTGTGTAGAACGTTGGCGCCCCGCCACTAGCGCAAGACTCTTTGATGCCGCGCATACATCATAGTCAAGAAGTTAACGTTATTATGTACTTTTATCATAGCCGGCGTTGGGTGAGACAGATATTGCGGCAAATGGCCCCAGTTCCGAAATTTACAACTTGAAAAATAGGCGGCCTTGCATTACTTCGGCGGATATTCCGCACCTCATATTTTCTCGTGGATAGATGGCGCTATTACCCGCAATGACGAAATTCTTATCTTAAAATACTTGTGGGATTCCTGGATACGGGCGCGGAATTGGAGAGAGAAAAAAATCGAGAGTACCGCTATAAGGATTTCACTTCGTAGGAACTCATTAGGATTCTATGGTGGGATCAGTTCGTCAATTTGGATGGGATTCTAAAATATTGTACCATATACAGGATGTAAGAAGTTTGACTGTCATTACTTCAGCATAAGATAGAGTAATCATAAATGAACAAAAAAGTTGTATATTACAGGGGCGTAAGATTAACAGTTTTCAAAATATAGCGAGTATTAATATTGGGGAGTTTTATCACAGCGTGACAACAGCACTTAACCTGCGGATGCACACCACGTGTACACGCGGCAGACTTGTCCTACGGAAAAAATGTAAACAATTATTATTGTGAAACCTTTAGTAAATTTCAAGACAATTGTTTTCCAGTTTTTAAATAAATAAAATAAAATCTATCGATTTTGTAGTACGAAGATAGTGTTGCGCTTAAATTTTAGCTCGAATTTTAGTAATTATGAATCTCTTACAATAGGAACTTAACATTTAATCAAATTATAAATTTGAAAAATATGAAATTAAAGTACCCAAAGAATCACATCGTTCAAATAATCATACGTATTAAAAATAATTTAGGGATTTACCAAAAAGCAAAATTCAGTAATTTTTAAATGCATCAAGAAGTTACAATACATTGTATTTTATTGTATTCTATGCACGCAGTTATGTCAATATTTCTTAATTAATCAGACTTTTGTACATCAAGTTAGAGATTTTGATAATTTTTTTCTCGGAAATGGTGCAGCCGTTTCTATATTTTCCGGTATCTCCCATTTCCATAGGTTTCTAAGCTTCCAAGAACATTGTAGGAACATCATAAAACTAGTAAGTGAATAAAAGTATAAGTAAAGTATATTTCAACTAATTTTTGACACTTTGGAAAAAAATAAAAAGTGTGATATTATTTAAGTCCATCAAAATATTTTTGAAAGTCGAATGACCTAAGAAAAGGCGGAACAATGTTGTGATATTTAATTTTGAAATTTTCCATTTAATTAAGATTACCAAGAACCGATATCGCACCGAAGATCGCCCAGGCTTCGAAGGGTTCTCGTTAGAAAGGCGATCGAACGTCTTCACTGACCACTTGCAGTTATATAACCAGGAACAAGCACCTGGCCAGTACGTATGACATACGATCCAAATTTAAAGGGGGCCTACTTAGAGCCAATATACAAATCCAGCTGTTACCTATAACTATATCGTTATTTTGAGTGTTAAATATATATACAAGGTGATTCAGAACTTATCCAAAAAAAAAATTTAAATGTATAGGGGACTCTTACAAATACAATTCTGTAAAAAAAAATCAAAAAAGGCAGTTTGAAAATGATTTTAAAATACAGTGCTGCACGGCACTGGAAACTGGTTAATTGTAAAACCTGGCTTTGTTGTCTTGCTTCACTATAAAACGAAATCCATCAACTACGAGTTGCTATACATGTAAGCCATCTTTACACTTAAAAACTAATGTAAATACTATCGCAAAAATGTTTATACTAAAATGGGATTTCAGTATTTGGAATCGCCTGGGGACACGTGACTACAGTAACCCACCGATGTAAGGTAAGGATTTAAACACTACATCTTCAATAATATTTTGTCGGAAGTTAAAGGGATCTTACAAACATTTTTGTACTATATTGATGATATTTTTCATGACGCATGTATTCCTAAATTTTTTGGATAAGTTGTGAATCACCCTGTATTTATCAAATATACTGTTGTTAATAAAAAATCTACCAAGTCGCCTAGGCGTTAATTTATTATACAAGGCTTTTCTAGAATTCTGACAAATATTAACATTTTTCCAAAATTCTATTGTACCGAACCTATTGAAATTCCTAATCGGTAGTAAAATTTTCGCAAATATTTGACAATTTCTCCAAAGTCCTGTTCAAAATCCAATTTGTGAACTTCGCTCAACACCCAATCCCCGTCCTAAAGCAAGAAATGGGGTTTGAATTTCTAATCTTAATGTGAAATATATATAGGGTGGTCCAATAGTGTGTCAAAGTTCAATATCTCCCTTATTATAAAGATTTGTGAAGAAATATTTTATGGGAGTGATCTACCTAAAAAAGTTAACATTTTAAAAATATTTTAAATTATACAGGGTGATGTATTTTGACGGAGCATTTTTAACGTTTTGTTAAATGAAACACCCCGTATATTATTTTATATTTGGATTAATATGTTAATTACTTATAACTTTTGTAAATAATACCTGTGCCTGAAATCACTATTTTCGGAAATATTGGCACTTTTCTAGCAAAACCCTTTTAATTTTGCAAATTTTACTTTTTATTACTCTAGTAGGCCATGAGTTAGCCATCAAATAACAAAATTTATCATTTATCCTTTATCCGCCAACAGTAACAAAATTAAAATTGTTAAACTAATTAAGCTAATAGGTAGTAAATAATTGTAAACAACAATCTGAAAAAATTTGTTAAAATAATACATATGATATTCTTAAAAACAGTATCGGAATGGTCAACTACGTTCACGGTCCGATGCAGGGTATACAGTATAGCCTTTAAAACTGTATTATTTTGACAAATTTTTTCAGATTGTTGTTTACAATTATTTACTACTTGAGTTAGTTTTTTTCTTTTTTTAAAGAATGCAATATTTACGGAGATAGCACTCCCTTCTGTTTTGCTTAAAAATATAAAAACGAAGAGCTTTTGAGACAGATGACCTTCACAGTACTAAAGATAATAGTTCGACTTATCGTCAGTAAAAATTTGGAATTTTTTTATCAATTAACAAAAAAATTACGACGAGTTAAAGTGAGAGGTTTCAATTTTGTAGGCAGAAAACCGTGATTTTTTCAACATTTTCATTAATAACTAAAAATGGGATAACGAAACTGGATAACTGGGATTAACTGAAATTTTAGCTCACAATCGAATAATAGTGAGACTATACTTGGTTCAAATTTCAAATTTTTTTGCCAATACGTTTTCTTAATATCGGTTTTCAAAATCAGGGGTCTATTTCATGTATTTCAATAGTAGTAGAGTAATAAAAAGTAAAATTTGCAAAATTTAAGGGGTTTTGCTAGAAAAGTGCCAATATTTCCGAAAATAGTAATTTTAGGCATAGGGTAATATTTACAAAACTTGTAGGTAATTAACATATTAATCCAAAAATAGAATAATATACCGGGTGTTTCATTTAAAAAAATCGAGAAAATGTCCTTCGAAATTCGCTAAATTGGGGTTTATGTGTAGAACACCCTGTACAAAATTATAAAGATTTTGGTATTTTGTTGTTTGTCCACATCTTTGGTCCGCATGCCTACAAAATATTTTTTCTTAATTACTGGTAATACATGTACAGTGAATAGATTTACAGAATTCCGTCCCAACGAAAATTATCTTATTTTTTCAAATAACTTGGCATCGCCGCATCGAATACCAAAAACAAAGACATCGCTGGAAAGAGAATTTTCTGTGGAATACAAACTTGTAAAAATATACAGTGTTCCATTTAAGAAAAACAACCTTAAAGATGCTCCGCCATAATGCATCACCCTGTATAATTCAAAATATTTTTAAAATATGAACTGTTTGAAGTACATCACTCGCATAAAATATTTCTTTTCAAATCTTTATAATAAGGGAGATTGAACTTTGTCACACTATTGGGCCACCATAGGGTGGCCGCTACAATTACCACGCAATTGCGTTTAATTGTGAATATACATGTATTGGCTCGGTCCCGGTTCATCAGATATTGGATGTTGATGGGATGAACTGGATATCCGTCTCATACCGTAGTTAGAGTAAGTTATTTATTAAAAAAATATATAGATATTTTTTTAATAAATAACTTACTCTAACTACGGTATGAGACGGATATCCAGTTCATCCCATCAACATCCAATATCTGATGAACCGGGACCGAGCCAATACATGTATATTCACAATTAAACGCAATTGCGTGGTAATTGTAGCGGCGATTATGCAGTTCCTCATTACGTTCGATATACATCAGTCCTGGCGGCGCTGCGCGGCCTCCAAACCGGAATGCACGATGCCGGCTAAAATGAGAGCGGACCGCAACCTCGGCAAAGCCGTAGTTAAGGGGAAATGGATGAATAATAACATTAAAATCCTATTTTCCTGCAATAATTCCACGGCAGACGTACACATTAATCATGCAATTGCCGCGCGAGATATTTTCAATTAGCGATGTCGAAAAAGGCGAACGCAGCCCACCTGGGCCTAATGGCCGCCGTTATTGGCGGTTTTTGGACAGTCGCCCTTAATAGCCCGGATGAAATCTGATGGAAGAGATTTGGGCAAGTCTCAAACGTGCCTTTTTTGAAAAAAAAATAATAATAAAAATACTTTCTTGATCACCAGTGTGAAAAAAGGTAAATACGAAAGAAAAATATTTATATTATTGATAATATTAACGTAAATCATCAATAGTTTCCACTTCAGTACGATGCATTTCATTTTTTAAATGTCCTCGTAAAAAAATCGATAGGTTTTAAGTCAGGAAACCGCAGTGGCTATACTCTTCGTCCAATTCTAGAACTTCAAAACCTTAACCTTGAACATTCTGTAGAAAATGAGGAGGCGGTATTGTACAAGAACAGATACAGCATCTTCAGGAAGTCTAGCCAGATCATTTTGAAGAAATTCGATACTGAAATCTATTCAACTGGCAATATGAATCGATCGTCGACAGTCACTATCCAAACATTCAAAGAAAAACGGTGCAACCCCCATCTTTTCCAGGATTCAAAACATTCTGGATTCAAAAGAGTACCTATAAATTATGTATTGCTACACACATAAACCATTTTGAATAATAGTAAACAATAAATCACGGTGATAAGAGCACTATGAAACCGCAGTAATACTGAATAAGTAGGTATTTGTCAAATAAGGTGATGGAGGAAAGTTCTCAAAAAACATTTTAATAAACACACAACTAGTATGTTATTTTATTAAAAAAAATATCATTTTTTAAGTAAAAACTAAAATGGTTAATTTTGATTTTTCCTATATAATGCATATAGCTTCGTTCACACGTAGAATTTTATATAATTTTTTTTTTTCAATTACCACACAACAAAAGTAGATTTCCAGAAGAATAATATAAAGAGAATAGAAAATGATGACCGTATTCTTGAAAAAAATAAGAATATAAAAACTTGTAAGATTATACAAATAAAAATACAAAAATAAATATAAATTTTTATAAACAGAAACTTATAAACAAAATAATTAAAAATTAATTGCACCAAAACATGAAGTAAACAATAAAGATATACATTTTGGAAATGAAATTATTTTCACGAAAATATTAATTAAGAAATCAGAGCAAGAATAGTAAACCATCAACTTCCAAATAAGGAAACTCCCTTTGAGTTGTTGTAACGAACTTATTAAATTTTTATCGTTCCTTTCATTTTTAAGTGATCGGTATTGTTTCACTACATCTTTCCGATCTACCCCGTACAACAGACGACCGTCAATATTCGTCTAGCACTACGCGACAGTCCACCCCTGCGATTACTCTCAGAACAAACGAACTTCCTGCTTCATCGCCGACTTGATTAAAAGTTACAGAAGGTCCACAGAGCCGAACCCAGATAAAGGTCTCCCATGGATGGCTATAAATCAGGACAGATTCGTATATCCATACAGGTGGAAGTCATGTTGGTCGATTTCAGACTAAAATTTGTTCTCTTAAACCTATAATGGTGAATTTAAAAAGTCTGACTGTTAAAGAACCTTCGATGTGATGATATTCCTTCAAATAATGACATAGTGTTTAATAACGTTTTAAATGAGGAAAATGAAGTAACATGCGGATGTATTACCTTCTTAAGTTACACGTTTTGTAAAAGCTAATTTATTTTTATGGAAATGTAAAAAAGTATGGATGTCATCCCAGTTCTTAAAATTTATATCTTTCTGGTTTTCCATAAAGCTGGATCGTAACATCTTTGTGGTTCACGCAGACTTTGTTTTCTCTTGATATTTTTTGCGGTTTCTGGTAAACAACTTTTATTACTGGGTACCTACATAAAGCCGAAAGGAACTTGACTAGGCTGGGGTAGCCGTACTTTTCCTTTTTCTTTGATATGCCCAGAGGTCTATGAGTTAATAATTCTCGAGAAAATTTGTTTAACTTCGGAGAAATTAATTTTATGAGTTCTTGCTTCTCTGGGGATATTTCTTTTTTTTTATAAATTTCATGTTATATTTGCATGCAAACTTTTCACGGAAAAAAATTAGCCAAGTTATTGTATCAATATACAAGGTGTTTTCAAAAGAAGTAGCATGTAGAATGGTACCGGTGGACCTACAGCTAAAAGTTTCGCATAAAAATTACCTTAGTAAAACGTTCACCCCATAGGAATAGTCTTTCAAAGTTTCCAAAAAAATATATGGAATAGTGGCTGTAATTTGAAAACCGACAAAGGTATAGCAGTCAAAGGAGGAGGATCAATTAGGTCGGTTTTTAGCTCCCTTAATTTTTGGCCAAAAAAAAAGAAAAAAATATATTTTTTTACTATTTATGTCCAATCGATTCCATCCCAAACGGGACCACCCCCTCCTTCCTAGTCAAGATCAAGGTCAATTAGAGGTCAGATTGAGAAAAAGTGCATTAAATTAAAGGATTTAGATTTTTTGGGTCCCTGAGTCCGTACCGTAGGTTAGTTTTGTCTGTATCAGGCCATTTTAAGGTTGTTTCAAGGTCATTTCAAGGTCGAATCAAGGGCAATCAAGTCCGACCACATGTTAAACAGGATATTGGGGTCGCTGAGTTCGAATCCGAGGTCATTTTGTCTGTATCAGGTTATTTGAAGGTCGTCTCAAGATCATTTCAAGGTCAAGTTGAGAAAAGCCAAGCAATCACGTCTGACCGCCTGTATTTGGAGCTAAGTTTAAATCTGAGATCAGTTTGTCTGTGTCAGGTCATTTGAAGGCCATTTTAAGGCCATTTAAAAGGTAATTTATGGAATAGACCCTGGAATCAATTATTACTCTTTTTATAGGCGTTGAATCGACGGTCAATTTATATATATTAATAAAGTTTCAAGGTTATTCCAAGGTTGATTTGAGGAAAAGGACGTGAGAGACGAATTTAGACCCCTCTGTTGTCGACCGAAGTTAAAATTGTTGATACTAAAAATCATTCAAAGCACGGTTTAGGCAAATTCATCTGAAGGAGCAAATGATCAGATCTTTTATCTCGAAAACTACTTATTTGACACAAAAATTACTTGTACAAATGTTGAATTTCGCATGAGTTCCATATCAATGATCTATTGACCTAAAACTTGGCCAATTCTCCTTACCTTCGGTTCACATTAACCTAATCGACACAAATCAAGTAGTGGAGGATTAAATTGTCATATAATTGGACCTTGGATTCAATCTCGGATAATTCAAAAACGGTAATCGGGTTTTTCTTCGTTTGACCTTTAAATGACCTTGAAATAACCCTCAAATGATCTGATGCAGGACAAGTTTTTCTCGGATTCGAACTCAGTTGTCCCAAAAACTTAAGGTTAGACTTAATTGCTCGGTTTTTTCAATTTGACATTGAAATGACTTTGAGACGACCCTTAATTGACCTGAGTACAGACAAACTTTGGACTCTAACCCAGTGACTCCAAAATTCTGTATAACAGGTGGTTGGACTTGAGTGCTCGGCTTTTTCTCAATTTGACTTTGAAATGACCTTGAAACAACCTTAAAATGGCCTGATACAAACAAACAAACCTCCGATTCGGACGATCCGAAAACCTAAACTCCGATATGCTTTGATTTAATGCCCTTTTTCTCAATCAAACCTCTAATATTTGACCTTGATCCTGACTAGGAAGGTGGGGGGAGGTCCTATTTGGAGTGGAATCTATTAGTTATAGGATGTAAATAATAAAAAAAATGAAGGAGGCCGAAAGCCGGCCTAATTGACCTTCCCCTTTTACACAAATTTTTATATTAATGCATGAGCAACTTTTCAACAATTTTTCAAAAATTGCTAGCCCTAGGAGAGGGTTAAAATAAGCATCCTCTAAGTTACTTTATGCTACAACTTTTGTTTGACAAAAATTTAATATTCAAAAATTCGTACAAGCCGGTCTGGTTTATTTTAAAACTATTACCTCTCTCACTTTTTTGCTAACCGTTTATTAACAATTTGCACAATTGCAACTACTTTGCTACTCAATTTTATTTCTTTTATGATATCTTGGGAATAATTATGACATACTATTTTACTCATGATGAATTCAGTGTCAACAGTAGGGAGGAAACTTTAAGAAACTGGGAGAATACAGCCTCATCGCGAGGGAAATGGCAGAAGACCTTTATTAAAAAAATGTAAACATTTTCGAAAAATTGTTGAGAAGTTGCATTCATGCATTATTAGAAAATATGTGTAAAATTTGACATTATACCTTTTTTAGTTTTCAAATTACAGCCGTTACTCCATATTTTTTTGGAAACTTTGAGAGGCTGTATCTCCTAAGGGGTGAACAAAGGTCATTTTTATGCTAAACATGTTATTTTAGCTGTAGATTCACCGATACCATTCATGCTACATCTTTTGAAAACACCCTGTATAATATGTTGGAACTAATATCATAAATAGATTTTAATGTCTATCATGAAGCGATTTGATAGTGCAATTAATTTTTTTCTGTTCTTTTGAATTGAAGACATGACAAAAGATTGTTCTTGTGTCGACAGATGGACATGTGATGGGTATACTTTATTATGCAAATAGGACCATAAGGATTGTATCCTTTTTGTTGTTATTATTACTATTACAAAGCTGAAGGACGATGAACAGTTCTTCCTATATCGAAGACGTCAGTCCAAACAGGAAACAAGACCATTGTAGTTATTTTACCACTACGGCTTCTGATAAGAACCGTGACAGAAACACGATAATTCAGAATCTCGAACCATTACGGAGCGTCTACATCCGTTCCGCCGCCCCGGAACGGCCTCCGGCAGAGGGGCATTCCTCCGGCAACGAGCCAAGCCCGGAGTGCAAGTGGGAAGCGTCAAACGGTGCATTCTCTGCGGAGATGCGGCCTAACCAGGTTAATGAGGCTATATTGTTGCAACCGGTTGTTCCTAAGTGTCAATTAAGTGGGCGCTTCTACGAACACGACAGCAATAACTGGGTGATCTATGCAGGGTTCAGTGAGTGTCTGGGCCGTCCGCCAGATACGTTCTTGCCACTTAGGCAGTCGACTGCGTCTACGGCTACGCAATCCTTCCGAATTTAGGGATACCTTTTCAGCATTTCAACATTTTCTTTTGCATTTGCAAGCATGCTTGCATTGACCGTTTAAAATAAATAAATAAGTGCGAAAATATTCAGGGGGTGATCCCCTGTCGAAAAATAAGGTGGGTAAGATACAACCGCTTAAAGAGGATGCCAAAAAAGTAATTCTTATTTTTTTTTCTGCAATATCAAAATAGTGACAAAAATGAAATTAAGTACGAGTAGACATTTTGTAATATCGAGAAAACACTCACTAAACATACGTTGATTTTGCCCTAAGGTTGGAGAAAGCCACCCCTAAGACTTGTTTCATACGTAATTTTTTTATTAATACCTTACCATCTAAATAAGGGCTCTTTTTTTTTATAAAATTAACGGTTTCTGAGCAAGAAAATCATTCAAAATCTATTGGTATAGGGTAGAAATTTTATCGAACTGTAACTTATCTAGTAGGCGACTGTCACTTTGATGTTTTATAATAACAATAATAAAATATATAAATGTCATTACAAGTTACAAGACCAATTAGATTTATTAAACGACTGGTGCACTAGTAATTGTCTGGAATTAAATATAATGAAATGCAAGGTCGTAACTTACACTCGTAAATTGCATCCAGTAACATATCATTACAAAATTAATTCTGAGGTACTTAACAGGGTGGACTCCATAAAAGACTTGGGTGTCTTGTTTGACTCACAACTTACTTTCTCTAAACATATAAATGATATTACTTCATCTGCTTTAAAAATGTTAGGCTGTATCGTGCGCAACTGTCAGTTATTTTCAAATGAAATTGCATTTAAGTCTCTGTATAACTCATACGTAAGATCTAAGCTTGAATATTGTTCATTGGTATGGTACCCACGTTACAACTATCTGAAGCTGTCATTGGAAAATGTACAAAGGAAATTTTTGAAATTTATGTCACTCAAAATAGATGGCTTTTATCCGGAGAGAGGCTATAACCAATCTACTCTACTTAACAGATTCAATATTCCTTCTCTGGAGTTTCGTAGAGTTCTAGCAAGTATAAAAGTTTTATATAATTTATTTCACAATAATCTAGAATGTCCATCCCTGTTGTGCCAGTTTTGTTTTTGTATTCCTCGTATAAACTCTCGTCAGAACTATACCTTTATTTGTGCTAGAGCAAGGTCGCAGTGTCTCATGATGTCCCCAGTACATATTATGTGCCGAAATTTCAATAAAATATCAGATTNAAATTTTTTTTTTTAATTTTAATTAGCTTATACTTTGCTTACTTTTTTATTTTTTTTATTTAGTAATAGTTAGACAGCTGTTTCTATACTCTTATTTTGAAATGTAGTGTGCCTCATTTTGGTTGAGTATGAGTAGCTCTTAGCTAGACTTCGCCTGAATGAGGTGGCATTGCTTTTCGCAATATGTTTACCTTTGTTCTGTTTTCTTATTATTTTTTTATATCTATTTCTCTTTGTATATTTGTAGTTACAATAAAGCCGATTTATTATTATTATTATTATTATTATATATTTAATAAAAATAGCCTACAGAAATTATTTTAATAGACAAATCATATGTTTAAGATTACCATGCTATTGGTCATCTTGGTTGCTTTGGAATCAGAAGATCCAGAAGCACTGGATATGTGCTCAGATGACTCGGAGTCAAATAGGCTATTGATTATATCCAAAAAAACAGGGTTAAAAGGAAGTATGACGTTCAAGCAATTTTATTGCATGAATCGTTCAAAGGGTCATTTTAGATGAAAAAACCACGGAATGCTATTAAATTAGAGGGTGGTCAAAAAAATTAAACAAATTTATTGCTTTTTTAAATCGTTAACGATTTTTTAATTTTTTTTAAATTTTTTTAAATAAGCCATTTACATAAAAAATTCAATTTTCTACAAAATTTTTCCTATGAACTATAACGAAATTTTGCTTCGTTTTCGTGCTATATTTAAAAAAACTGCAAAAGTGCATTTTCATCCCTATCTTCAGTTTCAACCCTCTAATTTAATAGCACCCCGCGGTTTTTTCATTTTTAATGACCCTTCGAACAAGTCATGTTATGAAAATCCTTGAACGTCTTATCTTCTTCCTTTTTTGCAAAAAATGAGAATTAAAACGTATAAGGGTAAACGCGACGAAATTCGAAAAATTGACTAATTGTAAGTTTGAGCGGCCATTCAACTTTCATCCAAAAATACTTTACGACCTCTTATTTTGAAGGAAATTTTATCTACTTTTTTTATGAAGCAGTGCCTATAACTATCTTTACTAAAAAAAACTAGAGGCAAAAAATTGTTTATTAACGATTTTTTACATAAAATTTTCCGTTTAAATTTTTAAATAAGCCTTTTCGATGGCAAATTCAATTCTTTAAATAAATTTTTCTTTGAACTATAGCGAAATTTTGCTTCGTTTTCGAGCTACAATTAAAAAACTGAAAGGGGTGCAAGTGAATATTTTTTTCTGATCTCACGTTTTTAGTTGCTTATATATTAAAACATACTTTGAATATTGTTTTTTTAGTTACAGCAAACTGACACTTTTTTCTTTTCGTCAAGAAAAATTTTAAGAATAATTATCAGTTTAAATAAAATATACTTATTTGCCTTTTCTTAATTATGCTTCAGCTTGACTGATTTGAGATTTCAATGCATCCACAATATAAAAGTTTTGCTGAAAGTGTTATTTTCTTGCTTATTGAATTTTACTCCCGAAAGATATATCTGGAAGTAGTCTGCTCCAAATTTTTCTGCTCTAGAAAAACGATTTTTTCCACTTTTTCCTGTTTTTATTTTTCGTTTTCTGTTTTCTACACAATTTAAGGATAAATTTGCTGCCATTTTATTTTATTTACATTGTAGATTTGTGCAAATAAACATTCCCATTTTTTTTATACAGTGTGTTCCTTGGTGGGGTACCGCACTCTTGTAAACTTTTTTAGTGTTGATTTTTCGAGAAAAAGTTATTCTTGATCAACAATGGCGATCGCGATGATGAACACTACAAAAATACATTTATACTTTTTATTAAAGAAAATAATTTTGTGACAATTTTTTTCACTCTAATGATTTGATTTGACAATCTTTCAAGTTTTGAGGTTACGTTCTTGGGTTAAGGTGTGAGATTTGGGTACAGTATGGCACAAGGTGTGTGCTCTCGGAAATATTGTTGATCGAATCTCTGTACAATAAAAATATTTTTCTTTTTTTTTTATTACCTAATCCTTAATTTAGTAAGTTTAAACTTAGTTAATGTTGGTTTTGTGGTTAGGTTTTTTAGATTCAAATTTATGATTTGGGTATAACATGTTACGTAGGGTTCTATTGAATCTATTTCGTACTTGGCATATAAAAAAACTTTTTTTCCAATGTAAATTTCGTTTAAGGCTTTTAGGTTAGAATTAATAATTTTGAGATTAGGTTTTTGAAGAAAAAGATTATTAAAAAAAATCACGACGAGACGATGAAAACTGGCGAGTGGCGAGAATTTTGTCTAATATTTCCCACTGTGCGGCACTGGAAACTGGTCCATTGTAAAACCTAACCTTGTGCATGGAAAAGCTTGTAGTAGGCGACCGGCACGGCGGCAAAGTGTAATAAAAAATAAACGGACAAAAAATTAAAGAATTTCTTTCCCACGGAAACAAATAAATAACACTTTATGAGTAGCTCAGCGATGTAAGGATTGTAAATACTACAACTTCAATCATTTTTTCTCGCAAACTATAAGGATTTTACAAAAACATCTTTACGATATTGACTACATTTTTCATGATGCATATATTAAATTTTTTTGATTAATTTGTATAAATCTATAAATTTTAATTGCAAATAACTTTTTCTCGGCATACATCAATAGTTGAACCCTTAGTACACCAATTTATACGATTTAATTTAATAAAAGACACGAAGTTCTCGATAATTTTTTAAGATTGAGTTATATTAAGAACAGTTTCAGATAAAAGTTGTAGATTATGAAGAAACTTTAGCACCTTATCGATTGCTGATATAAAAAACTGGGTACTCCATTTAATATTTCAAGTTATTCTTGGTTTGACCTTCATACCTAAGGTCAAGGTCAAATTCAAGGTAGCCAGCATGTCGGTTTCTGGACAACCTACAACATTTATCTAAAACTATATAAATACAGCCAAGGCTTCAAAGTTTCAAGTGCCGTTGCATTAAAGTTTTTTTTGTAATTAAAACGCATCTACGCAAGTTCGGGAAAAATCCGTTATGAATATTTGACTTTTCCCTAGTTGCTCTTTTTGCCGATGCAGAAGGGAAATTTGTCTGTAGAGCTATCTTATAAAGGAAATTAAAACTTTTTCTACGGTTTTGCCGCTCTCTGCCGTATAACTAACTAGCAGCGTCGAGAAATACCTATTTGTGAAGTAAATGAGAGAGGGTGTAAGCTTATATTTGCAACAGGGAAGAATATTAATTTCCTTCAAAATCTTAGAAATGCAGCAACACAGGCACATACATTTGTGTATCTAGATACTCTTAATTAGTTTTACCGTCGTACAATAAATAGTTTTTATATTATTTTTAAATTAAACAATTTATTTGTAATAATTGGAAAGATAAACAAATAAAATTAATTTCTTCACAAAAATAATGTGAAAAGTCGCGATAACTTCTCTATATGAAGGACATTGATGCAACCAAATCCGTTGTTATTTTCCACCACGGCATGGCTGCTGCTCCTCCTAGTCTCTATTTTGTGCGGTTGGCAACATGTTTACATCAAAAATTGATTCGCGGTAATAGTGTTTGCTGTGTTCATGAGTAAACCAAATAATCCCGTTCTGCCACCCTGTGTTCCTCAACCACGTCATCCCCCTCGTACACAAACAAGGAAAGCGGTATTATACACAAATTTTAAATATAATCCTGTTCTCGCGACCTGGTCCCACACAATTTGACGTTAATGTTTAAGTTTCAGTTTAAAAAGAGAATCTTCCAATCATGAGACTAAACGTTCTACACAACGACGCGATGTGAGATGCCTCTGCAGCATTTTGCTGACAATCACCTTAAATTAACAACATATTAACAGATTTCTCTACACAGCGTGTCCCACTAGTGCGGGAAAGTCCAATATCTATGTTAAAATGAGGAATATATGGATTTTTCTTTTTACTGTGTTGCCACATTTCTCAGATTGTACAAATTAAAAATATATTCAACTGTACAGGGTGTTCCACTTTTCCTGGACATACACCAACTTTGGTTTTTTAAATGGAAACACACATTTTTTATCATTTTTTTTCGGATTCTACATCAAAAATAAAGGGTACTTTGTGTAGAATAGTTCTATTCAAATATTCACAGTTTTTGAGATATCTCGCTTGAAAGGATTTTGTAGTCGATATTGGTTGCTTACATTTTCTGATACTGACAGGTTATACTAATAGCTACTAAGCCCATTTTTTTATCAGATGTTTAGTAAGGATTACTCTTCCGAATCATGCTCTGAAAACTGACCTGCGTTATACAGGGTGACCAAAATATCATGTCAAAATTTCCAATTGAAAAATTGAAAAATCTCGATTTTTTTCAATGAAACGCCCTGTAACATGAGATGCAGAATTAAATTCTCTACAACTTTCCTATATCTGCTCCTATACCAAAATTCATTAGTTTTTCATGAAATCTCATTTCTATGAAAAAATGCGAAGTTTACAAATAGCTTATATGTAAAATAACGTAGTAGGGTCCTGTCAAAGGATAATCTGGATAATTTTCGTTTCACATAAGGTTTAATAGAAAAGCGACAGTAATAATTTTGAAATGAATTACTCTAAAGAAGAATTAGTAAATAAATAATAGAATAATTAGTAAAACTCATGCTAACTGTTTATTGGCAAGTCGTATTTACCAAACTAATAATCCAGATTTACAAAGATATCCTCGTACCAAGTGTTTTAAACTGAAGGAGAGGTTTGAAAGAACAACAAATACAAATTATGAGAAGACAACAAGAACACACGCATGCAGTCTCCAAAACAGTAAATTAACATCGTGTATTTCTAACAAATTTAATCAAGACCTAGTTAAATTAGTAATTAACAGGTAACCGCTCAAAATGTCTGCCATTTTTCTATAGACATTGAGCAATTCTACGACGAAAATTGCTTGACACATTTCGTAGCATTTCCGGAGTTAGGGTCAAAAAAACATTTCTTATCTTTGCCCGTAAATCTTCTACATCTGTTGGAGGAGTTTCATACACCCTGTCTTTTATATAGCCCCATAAAAAAAATCAAAACTAGACAGGTCTGGGGATCGGGGAGGCCATGGAATTGACTACCTATCCACTTATCTGGATACAAATCATTTAAGTATTCTCTAACCTGAAACAGTTTTTCTATGAATGTACATAACTTACATAATGAGGAAACTTACCGCCAGTGTGGAATGTGCAGGGGCACCGTCATGTTGGAACCACTGACTGTTTAAGTCATCCGGAGGAATATGTCCCTGCAATTGGAGCAAGTCGTTTTGTAAAAATTGTAAATACCCATTACCAGTTAAGTTTCCTTCAAGAAAATGTGGTCCAATGACATATTCTCCGTATATTCCCGCCCAAACGTTGACTTTAAAGCGGTGTTGATGATCGTCTTGTCTTATTAATCTGGGATTATGATCGGCGTAATGGTGATAATTATGTCGACTCTCTCGACCAGTAATGGCAAAGGATGACTCGTCAGTAAATAACACCTTTGAAAAAAAATTTCATCTTGTTGTAGCTTTATAGTTGCCCACTCACAAAACTGTACTCGCTTCTGAAAATCTTGCTATGTTAAGAATTGGTGATGCTTAGAATGATAGAGGTGGAAGTTGTTTTTCTTTAACGTTCTATTAACCACTCTTTTGGAAATACTAATTTCATCACTAATTTCTCTGACACTTGTAGATGGATTTTGGACTGCACTTTCCAAAATGTCAATTTGACTATCCTGATTACCACATGCGTGTGTTGCTTGTTGTCTTCTCATAATTTGCATTTGTCATTCTTTCAAACCTCTCCTTCAGTTTTACAAAACACTTTGTACGAGGATATCTTTGTAAATCTGGATTATTAGCTTGGTAAATACGACTTGCCAATAAACAGTTACCATGGGCTTCTCTTCTTCTATTAAACCTTTCTTTCTATTAAACCATATGTGAATTGAAAATTATCCAGATTATCTTTTGACAAGAGCCTACTATGTTATTTTACATATAAGCTACACTGCAAAAAATGTAAACCTTGAAAAACGTAAAGTTACGGCACGAATCATTGGCAATTCTGTTACCTATGATTCGTGCCTGAATATTACTGAGCTTATATAAATTTACAAAAAAGTTGTAAATTCACATTGTAATTTTAAATAGATCCATACATATATTACTGTGTGATTTTACATATATAATGTTACAATTGTAATAAGTACTAATTTAATTTTACCTTGTAAAACTGTAATTTTACTTTGTAAAATTGTAATTTTACTATTGTAAAATATTGTTATCATGTAAAATTGTAATTCTACAACTTAAAATTGTAATTTTAATATGTAAAATTTTTGTTTAACACACTATTTTTACAATGGTGTTGTAAAACTATTTTGTGTTTTTTAGGTTCACACAGTAAAATTGTATTATTTAAGCCCGGTACTTTGAGTCTCGGTTAAAGCTGGATTAACTCATCAGACTGATTAGACTTTACATATACTGATTTATTTTATTAATAACAGTCTAATCGCTTGATTAGTTAATCAAACCTTAACCAAGACTCAAAGTACCGGGCCTTAGAGATATTTTTACACCTACATGTAGAAATGCAGTGTATTTTCACTAAATAATGCATATGGTGTAAGTTGAAAATTTTACGTAGATATAGTTTAGAATAATGTAACATTTAAGTTTCATACTACAAAATTATAATACATACCTTATTTTTTACTTTTTCGTAAAGGTGTCAAACTAACTTAAATCAATTCCCATCAATGTAATTTTGTGCAGAAAAATTCAAAAGTGAGCTGTGCGCTGGCTAAACTTTTGTTATTAATTAACAGTTAATAAGTTTTAATACACACATTTCACATAAAATGTCACTAACAGCAATGCTATTGTACATAAATATTAAATAATAAAGTACTTATTGTTAACTTCAAATTTAAACTTCGTTAATAGGTATAAATTTATTAAATTCCAGTAGGATATGCTATTTAACTCCGTAGCGCTGGATTTAAGTAAAGTAAAGTAAAGTTTAAGTAAAGTAGTTCTGAAAGTTTTTGTTAAAATAATGTTTATTGTGAACAACTTTGACTATCTGTTATCCGAAATTAAATTTAATCAAAAAGCAAAAAATATAATGTAATGTAACCTCCAAGTTAGCCGAGCTAACCCAAACATATTAGAATTGGACCTCTTAAAAAAGTTATTAAGTTAGTTTAAATATTAAGAATAAGTATATCATTAAGAATGGGCAATCTCTAAACAGGAGTTACTACACACCAAAATGTGTTCTGATTTACTGAAGTAACAGAGAGTAATACCCTGTACAGATAGCGGCAAATTCAGCATCAAATTCGTAATTCTCGTGCCAAAAAACATAAAATCACCAATTTTCGAGTTGATTCTGCTGAAAATTTCAAAATTATTGAGAAATTTGAAATTAAAATTCCAACTTTGTTGTTGGTCCAGTTTAGAGATTGCCCATTCTCAATGAATGACCCTGTATATGAGTATCAAATCAATGGTTAAGAATTCTTAATATTGTTAAATTTTAACTAGCCACTTTTTGGTACACATTATCAAGTCAATAAAATCGTTAATTGTTAACAATTAAGACATTGCTTTTTTAATTAAGAGTTGCCTACAGTAATCCATATCTTTTCGAGGAAAAGAACTTTTTTCGTATAAAATAAACACGAATAAAACATAGTTTCATAACTCCTAGTCTAAACTACAAAATAAACTATTTATTTTATTGTAAAGGTATTACACTATAATCCTACAATTATGTACTAATGTTTAAGAGTAAATTTTGTAATTAGGAAAGTTATTTAATAATTTCATTATATCAGGCATGTGTATTTGCGTAGATTATTGTTATTTTAGATAGCTTCTGATTCCATCCTTGTCTGTGGAATTATTTCTTTACCATATCCAGCATCCAGCTTATTATCAGTTATTATCAAAGAACTATTTCATACTATATGAATTGATTAGAATTAGCTTAATACCCTTAGAATGAAGAAAAAACTAATAATGAAATAGATGTGAGTAAAATATTGTGGAAGTAATTCAATGCTGGTCGAGGCAGAGTGGTTATTTCTCATCATATTATTAATATTTATACCTAATAATAATGTTATGACAAAGTAAACTACTTCCACACATATTTATTAAAATTATAAATTAGTTTAAATAACTTACCTTTATCTTTTTTAAGAAAGATCACTAATTATAAGTATAACGCACAATATACGCACAACTCACTACTACAACTACACAGCGTGGTCTGTCTGACCAATTGCATCATTGCTAGTCTAGACGCGCTGTTGTTTCTACATTAAATCTTCTGTAAATATACTTACCCTTTAATGTAAAATCACATAACCAAATGAAATATACATTTTTATTGTAAAATTTTTTAACTGTGGTAATAGCACGGTGTAAATTTACCGAAATTGAGATTATAAAGTAAAAACACATAACTTTCTTAGTAAAATATAAATATTTTTATTATTACGAAGAATATTTAATTTTACTTTACTTATTATGTAATACTGTAGTGTAAATTCACAAATGTATTGGATTTTTACCCCAATTTTTAAGAGTGTATTTGTAAACTTCGCTTTTTTTCATAGAAATGAGATTTCATGAAAAACTAATGAATTTTGGTATAGGAGCAGGTATAGCAAAGTTGTAGAGAATTTAATTCTGCATCTCATGGTATGAAAATATACAGGGCGTTGCATTTAAAAAATCGAGATTTTTCAATTTTTCAATTGGCAATTTTGGCATGATATTTTGGTCACCCTGTATAACGCAGGCCAGTTTTTGGAGCATGATTCGGAAGAGTCATCCTTACTAAACATCTGATAAAAAAATGGGCTTAGTAGCTATTAGTATAACCTGTCAGTATCAGAAAATGTAAGCAACCAATATCGACTAGAAAAACCTTTCAAGCGAGATATCTCAAAAACTGTGAATATTTGAATAGAACTATTCTACACAAAGTACCCTTTATTTTTGATGTAGAATCCGAAAAAAATATAAAAAATGTGTGTTTCCATTTAAAAAACCAAAGTTGGTGTCTGTCCAGGAAAAGTGGAACATCCTGTATAGTTGAATATATTTTTAATTTGTACATTCCGAGAAATGTGGCAACACATTAAAAAGAAAAATCCATATATTCCTCATTTTAACATAGATATTGGATTTTCCCGCACTAGTGGGACACGCTGTATATAAAAGTAGACACATACCCTTTTTGTTGCCTATAAGTTGTTATATAGATTAACATTTTCAAGGACTTTGAATCCCCTCTTAAGCTGATTAGGAAAGAAAAACTTCATTTTCAAAGCCACCACCATTCTCCTTACACGGTTATTATTTGATTTCAAGGATTTAAACCCTCATCCCGCAGACTAGCGGCAAAAAACCAATCGCTGTAAGTTCACCCAATAACACGCCAAAATCATAAAACTCCCGAGACAAGGAAATATGACTGGCAACTTTCTGAGCGCGGCTAATTCGGTTTGCGGGATCCACCTCGAACGGGAGAAAAAAGACGCCCGTATCGAGGCGATGCGCCTCGATTAAATTGGCGTGGAAACTGTATCGCATTAAGCGAGTTAACCACCGGTATACGGCCGTAAAACTGAGCACTTTATTAAAGTTGACATCGGCCCGAAATTGCTCGTGACATTTAATTTCCAAACCGCTTTTTGCCGCCCCTAATAAACAACAATGTGCGGGGGTTGTTTAGAATACGGCGGCGTCCTGGAAATGGGAGATGACGGCTCGTTATCGCCGGATGTTCGGGGTCTTCCTGAAAGTGCAGCCGAAACAACTAAAAAGTTTCGGGATCCGGCGTATAGAGATCTGCACAATATTTACCGCTTTTAGTGGGCCCTTGGCGAAAACTGAGAAAACAGTTAGGACTTTAATATTAAGTATGCACTTAACACTAGATCAATGTGTATAGTGCATATTACATATTTTATAACAAATATACCAGTTGTTTAGGAAAATAAACATGTTTATACTCATTATTTAATAGGCGAGCGGTTCACCTCTAAAAAGATGCTTCTAAATGAAGGTAACCGACTAAATTTAAAAAAACTACAGCATGAAACTTTTTTATTTTATAGTGTATCTTTCTGATAATTTACATATTTTTTTATATTTTTCGTCGTAGTCAGTCAATTGTTTAAACAAAAAAGTTGTAAAAAAATTCTCCGAATGGCTTTGAAAACAGTTTTTTATTGTAAAATGGACCAAATGAAACACTTTTTGTGCTTTGACAAAAATAAAAATAATGCTTCGTTTCCGAGATATTTACAATTTAATGTGAAAAAGATGACGAAATCGACAAACTTTCGGAATTTTTTTCTCAAAACCTACTGAACAGAGTTTAATTCTAAAAAAGCATAATAATCGGCAGACCTACTTTAAGATATATTTTTTTGGTATAGGTCAATTATTTTATTGAAGGTCTAAAACGAGTAAAAATAACAGTCTTTAAACAAAATCATGATAAACATATTTTTGTTCATCTACATAGTTGAAAATGTTTGTCATCGAACCTGGAATGCTGTGCAGTCTGTGCGTGCTCAGATGAATGTCAGAATGATCCATCCGAAATTGATGATGAAATGCTTATTTCAACTCAAGAACTTGTCGAAAATAACGAAAAACTTATTATTTAAAAATTAAATAAAAAATAAATTAATATACTTTTATCGCTCTTAATATTTTTGTAAAATAAAAATAAAATTATTATTATCCTATACAATAAATTATCCAATATTTTTTTATTTTTCGAGACCGCTAGGTCAATTTTTATTATTAGGTTTTTACTTTTACGATTTAAAGAGCTGATTTAGTTTAGCTTTGGTATAACTTTCAAGTCAATTTTAGCCATTTATAAAACCAAAAATCGAATATTTAAATTTTACTAATTACTTGCAAAAACCTTACCTATTCCGGCTACAAAACCAAACAAAATGATCTTTTAAACATTTGTACTGTTAACATACATTAATTTAAATTTATTTAAAGTGTTGTCATAATTTTCTTTAAGACTTTTTTTGCTCGCTTTATACCTTCAATAAAATGATTGACCCATACCAAAAAAATTTATCTTAAAGTAGAAAAATTCCGAAAGTTTGTCGATTTCGTCAATTTTTTCACATTAAATTGTAAATATCTCGGAAACAAAGCAATTTTTCTAATTTTTGTTAAAGAACAAAAAGTGTTTATTTGAGTCCATTTTACAATGTTTACCACAAAACTGTTTTCAAAGCCATCCGGCGAGTAATTTTTTTTCAATTTT
This sequence comes from Anoplophora glabripennis, assembly GCF_000390285.2. Classification (NCBI taxonomy): domain Eukaryota; kingdom Metazoa; phylum Arthropoda; class Insecta; order Coleoptera; family Cerambycidae; genus Anoplophora; species Anoplophora glabripennis. The sequence goes on along the minus strand of NW_019416226.1, from coordinate 952,509 downwards.
ATTATTTATAACAATTGACTGACCACGCCGAAAAATATAAAAAAAATATGTAAATTATCAGAAAAATACACTTTATAAAATATAAGTTTCATGCTGTAGGTTTCTGTTTTAAAAATTTAGCCGGTTCATGCCTTTTTTTAGGGGTGAACCGCTCGTCTACAATGAGTTTAACCGGAATGCAGTTAATAGACCCTATGCGTCTATGAAATAAAGGTTAACATGAAATACTTATCATGTGTAAAAGGTCAATACTCTAATCTGTATACAGGGTGTTAATGAACTTACGTCAAAAATTTAAAGGGGTGAAAAAGGAGCAAAAACTGAGTTAACTGATGTCACAAACTTGAATCGGAAGTTTAAGGTCATAGAGAAAAAAACTAATTAAAAATGTGTTGCTGAAATATTTGAGTGTAAAAAGAGTTCGATTAAATTGTATGAATAAAATATTATTGATTTTTTATAATTAATTTATTAATTTAATCATCATTTCTTGTGTGATTAAAGTATAATTCAAATATTATTTATTGTTTAAAATATAAGCAAATGAGAAATTAACTCATTATATTACTAATTTTCGACATATTTCGAAAATAATTGTTGTTTAAACAATTTTAGAATATTTAAATAAATTTGTTTTTGATCTTTGATAAACAGTATATAAGTTTATGCACTTACCTTTGATACAATAAAAAAATAAAGTTGATAATTAAAGGAAGTTTAAATATAAATAATTATCGGACCGTTGAAAGACCAGTAATTATTAACGATAGGCATTTGAAAATACGCTATTTTTTTTTCAAAACTTGGATTGCAAAATTATTATACAAAATCTATCAAACCGATTTTGATGAAATTTGGGTATGAAGGTCCTATACCTAATTTAAAGACCCCAAAAAAATTCTCTAAAAAGTAATGTTTCTTAACCGCATTTTTTTACAATAATAATCATGATTAATTCGATTTGTAACTAGTCATATTTTGTAAAAAATTTAATTACAAACATTTTTTTCCTCTTTTTCCATTTTCGCCTAAAATCAACTCTTGAGAAGATATATAATTAAATAGGAAGAAAAACATGACATTTTTCGATTTTTTTGAACATATTGTGCCGCCAAAAGTTAAGCCCACGTTTTTTTATGCGCATAGAAAAATGTTCATTTCTAGTGATATTTGAAAGTCCAAATATGGACTTTTTGAAACAGATACCGTCTGGACAATACGATTCGAGAGGACGGACGTGGCAATGTTGGATACGTCGCGCTAAAGCTTGTGTGCAAGCAAATCTTCTGTGAAAATCAACAGTTCTCAAAAGGTGGCTCCTTCCAATATTGAGATAAGTCAGATTTTGAAATTACATTTTACTCAACACAATCCGTGTATTTACCTCATTTTGACATAACGGACGTGTGGCAAAAATATTTGACATAAGTTCATTAACACCCTGTATAAAAGCTGTATTTTAATAGGAACAATTCGTTTTCATAATGATTATGTTTCCATTTTTAACGTGTAAAACGCGACTTATGGTTAAGTGATCGTCACCATTTGCTGCATAATTGGTTGTAACGTACAATTTCCGACAGTCCGCTGTGCAACGACTATTACGCTTCTCCTAGTTGGATGAGATAGACAGTATACACACGTGTTTCGTGGGATACATGTTCATACCGCGTGAAGTGGAAAGTTAACAAAGTATCTAACTGTATTATGGCTTGTAAGTGCTTTATTTGCTATATTTAAACCTTGTCTAAATCTTACAAAGTATTATCTTGTATGCAATATGCGAAAACTAACGGTGACAAGGAAGAGAAAAGGTAAAGTCAATCAACCAGAAGAAATAGAATTAGAAGAAAAGAAAATCAAGCATTCGAAGGATACTTAATTCTTAGAGAGGAAGAGGTATAGAGAGGTATAATATACTTCTATGAAAAATGAGCTGGCCAGTTTGGGAGCGATGTCATCATTTTTAACACTACGATGTCTGTTATAAGTTTATATATAATCTCAGATTGTAATTAATATTGTAATAACAACAAAATCAATATCTAAAATCGTTAAAGCTTGATAGAAATTCAGATTCTGCATTTATCAAATAACTTCTTCATAGGCAGTGCGAGTCCAAACAACGACATAGTTGGATTTAATAGTGCAGCGCTTACTACCTTACATCCACAAGACTGGAGATGTCGCCTCCTAATTCATCCTCAAACGGTCGAAGGATTCCGGTAAGTGGCCCTACGTCGGGGGTGCACTTAAGTGAGTTAGAAACATCTTATCCCGTGTCGCACGATAACGCACTGATAGCCCGTCGGTGACCCATAAGCAATAAAGGAATATAAGGGGCGTATAATTTTATCCCTCCCCAGTTCTATTCGGGGCAGTAAAGGAGGCCTTCATTAACAGTTGGGAGCGCCGCGATGACTGGGGACGCCTTAAAAAAGAATTTACGATCGCCAGAGATGGGGGAGAATGTTTAGAGAGTTTTTATACTCGTTTTTTTGACGATTCGTATCGCTTGTGATATCCAGCGAGTGTTTTTAGGAAAGGGGTGGGAACTTGCGGGGTGTCCAAGAGATTAAGGAATGGTGGAAGTTGCAAATGTGCCATTGGTGACAGAGGTGCACTTGGAGAAAAAGGAATTGTTTTATTGTTGACAGATTTTATGACAAATACGAATAGTTACATGTATTAAGGGTGTTAGTTTGATAATAATGCAAGAACCCGAGAGAACCCCAGAGAACTAAAAATTCAGTTGCGCTGATCAACGAAATTGTTACGACGGCATATTTTCAGGAATTAGTCAATTACCATTCTGCTTTTTGTAGATGAAATGTATAAAAAATGCATCTAATGATTGTTTTGGTGATCTAAGTCGAGAGATCGATAAAATGGCGATTGGCGAGATAGAAGAATAAAACTAGCAAAAATTCAGGAAACTAAAATCAGTAAATTTTTTTGAGGAACAGTGATTTTGAAAATGTATGGAAAATGAAAAAAAGTTCCAAAAACGTTTGTACGAATGATTGCGAATCATGTAACTTCAGAAGGATATAATGAATACATCTTTAGTATCTTCAAAGGAACAATGACTTCTAGGAAGAAACTAACACATCTTTTGATACCATGTTAATAAACCAGGCAATAAAGAACGATTTACCCCAAAATATCTAGATTTTAATGCGGTTTTTTGCATTTTGTTCAGAAAGACCGTCGGAAAAAAGTCCCGTTTTTATTATCCAGAAGTGGCGGAAATGCATCACGGGTGCATAAAGTGCATCTAGATGTGCATCGCATCCGAGAAACTTGCCAAAGTGCACGAAATCCCGCAAAAATTGGTACTCGGGGGTNATAGAATAGAATAGAATAGAATAGAATAGAATAGAATAGAATAGAATAGAATAGAATAGAATAGAATAGAATAGAATAGAATAGAATAGAATAGAATAGAATAGAATAGAATAGAATAGAATAGAATAGAATAGAATAGAATAGAATAGAATAGAATAGAATAGAATAGAATAGAATAGAATAGAATAGAATAGAATAGAATAGAATAGAATAGAATAGAATAGAATAGAATAGAATAGAATAGAATAGAATAGAATAGAATAGAATAGAATAGAATAGAATAGAATAGAATAGAATAGAATAGAATAGAATAGAATAGAATAGAATAGAATAGAATAGAATAGAATAGAATAGAATAGAATAGAATAGAATAGAATAGAATAGAATAGAATAGAATAGAATAGAATAGAATAGAATAGAATAGAATAGAATAGAATAGAATAGAATAGAATAGAATAGAATAGAATAGAATAGAATAGAATAGAATAGAATAGAATAGAATAGAATAGAATAGAATAGAATAGAATAGAATAGAATAGAATAGAATAGAATAGAATAGAATAGAATAGAATAGAATAGAATAGAATAGAATAGAATAGAATAGAATAGAATAGAATAGAATAGAATAGAATAGAATAGAATAGAATAGAATAGAATAGAATAGAATAGAATAGAATAGAATAGAATAGAATAGAATAGAATAGAATAGAATAGAATAGAATAGAATAGAATAGAATAGAATAGAATAGAATAGAATAGAATAGAATAGAATAGAATAGAATAGAATAGAATAGAATAGAATAGAATAGAATAGAATAGAATAGAATAGAATAGAATAGAATAGAATAGAATAGAATAGAATAGAATAGAATAGAATAGAATAGAATAGAATAGAATAGAATAGAATAGAATAGAATAGAATAGAATAGAATAGAATAGAATAGAATAGAATAGAATAGAATAGAATAGAATAGAATAGAATAGAATAGAATAGAATAGAATAGAATAGAATAGAATAGAATAGAATAGAATAGAATAGAATAGAATAGGATAGGATAGGATAGGATAGGATAGGATAGGATAGGATAGGATAGGATAGAATAGAATAGAATAGGATAGCATAGAATAGAATAGAATAGAATAGAATAGAAGAGAATAGAATAGAATAGAATAGAATAGAATAGAATAGAATAGAATAGAATTTATTGACTTTTTTATATACATGAAGTACATTTATAGTCTAGTCCGAGGTAAATAGGTGTTAGTAGTACAGTATTCAACAAATTCAACAATACTGTAAAAACAATGCTGCAACAGAAAGGATTTGATAAATCTACGAAAAGGTTCATTTGATAAATGAGTAATACGTTTTACTTTACAGAAGTTGTCAAATTTATTGTACAGGTTTATATCTAGCTTATTAGTTTTAGTGACATTAACACGAGAAAAAGGTAATATGGTACAAAATTTAAGGGTCAGGGATATGGTCACCTTAAATTGAAATTTATATTATAATTTCAATTTATGTATAAATTGGCCTTTAAGATACAAACGGACAATAAAACATTTTTATTGTTCATTTTATGAGAAAAAGGCATTATTGATTAAAATCTTTGCTTGTCTTTAAAATGAAGTTGGCATTAAGAACTTTCATCTTGCATGTACAAAGTGATCAGAAAATTAGTAAATATAAAAATCGTTCAAGAATGAACTGCCTTTTGCTCATCATTCAAATATAATTGGAATGAAGGACTTTATTTAGTAATTTTGACAAAACATTGTATTTAAATAAATTTTTCCCTGCAACGTAAGTATATTAATAATAACTGTTACTATTACTCATAAGCCCTATCATTTTTCATTACGAGGGTTGTCAAACTTTTTTATTGTCCATGCCAACCGCATTTTAAAGGCAAACAAAAATTTTAATCAATACTGCCTTTTTCTCGTAAAATGAACAAAAAAATGTTTTACTCTCCGTTTCTATGAAAGTAGGCCGATTCATACACAAATTGAAATTATAATATAAATTTTAATTCTAAAAAACAAATTCAGTTTATTTTTGAACGATTTAAGGTAGATATATCGTCGCTAAGTACTCCTGTTTCTCCATGGGCGTATGTCTCCTCCTGATAGCTCGTTCGATATTTCTCGCCGTGTAGCCATTCCCTCTCAGGGCCGTGCGTAGGTGTTCTCGTTCCTCGGACAAGTGTCTTGACTCGCCGATGATCCGCGCTCGATGAATCAAAGTATTTATGATCCCCTGTTTCTGGGTTGGGTGGTGGTGGGACTCCGCATTCAGATATCTGTCTGTGTGGGTTGGTTTCCTATATACTCGATGTCCTAAAGTGTCATCTGGTTTCCTCTCAACCAAAACATCCAAGAAGAGAAAGGCGTCGTTTTTCTCCACTTTCATGGTAAACTAGATATCTGGATGTATCCCACTGATGTGATCCAGGAAATCCACTACGGTGTTGCATCCGTGGGACCAGATAATGAAGGTGTCGTCAACATATCGGTACCAGCACTTAGGCTTCAACGTTGTGGATTCCAGGGGTTTCTTCTCAAAGGCTTCAACCATTAACGATAGTCACGGAAACCTACCAACAAAAACAAAAATAGCGTATTCCATTTGATATTAAATTGACCTTCGTTTGACCTTGCAGGTTGTGTAAAGGTTAAATTCAAGGTCACGATCCTATTTGTCATTCAGAGAAAAATGAGTTTGTCCTCCAAATGACCTGCAAGGATATACAAAAAAAAAATGCTAACTCCATAGTTGGACATAAAATTTGCAGTTCTATCATTATTTTCAAATCGACCTTGGCTTGGCCTTGAATCTTAAAGTCAAGGTCAGCATATTAGTCCTTTAACATCCTGCCATCTTTATCTGAAACATTATATTACAACTGGCACAGTTCATTACGAAACACCATATACACGTAAAGACACATTTTCAGTTACATATTTTTTTTTTATAGGGTAGCACAAATTTATGAATTACTTGCGTGTGTTTTCTACCGCTCGCGAGGCACGCCGAACTAATTCATGACAAACCCACAGTAAAGTGCTGGATGATAACAAAGCCTTTCATTTTTCCACAAACAAATCGACGAACGTGTTTAGCGAGAATTGACGCAATGACGAGAGAACGACCTATCTATTAAACCCAACCAACAAAACGGGCTTTCAATATCGATAGGTCCCAGCTTCGGCCGTGTAAAATGGAAACATTTATCGCGACCTACGAATAGGCCGAATGAAAAACGTTTTCAAAACACGTTAGCCTCGCGGGTATCTACCTTGCATTTTTTTAATTCGGCGTCTGGATGCAGTTTCCGAACTCCCCGTTATTCTCATCCGTTCAGAAGCAGTAATTAAATTTGTCGAAAAAGGAATTAAAAAAGCGGATGCGTTTATGAATCCGGATTATTGGATATCCCGGGGTGGTGACATTTCATTTAATACTTCTTTCAGGAAGCTCCACTGGGCGATCATATCTTTTAATCAAATCCAATTTTTAAGGGCGGTGCTGGAATTGGAGGGGTCTATTATATCGGAGAATGATTGAAAATATATGAAAATTGTATATCAATAAAGAAATAATAAACTGTGAAATTATAAAAAAGGAATGGCATTGCTCTATTGAAAGACTATTCATTTGCAACTAATAAATTCGAGAGTGGAAAGAACAAAAATCATTTTTTATTTGGTTAAAGAGTTTGGTTAATAATATAAGCCAAGTAGTGTTATTTTTTAAAGCTGTGTTAGTGCAATAGACTTTTTACAATAGTGTTTTATACAATGTTTTATCTCCGGTGTAGCAAAAAATGGAGAAATGGGTTTGTTGGGACCCATGCCACTGTAAAAAAATCGCTGAGTGAAATTATTGAGTACATTTTCACCCAATATTTTACTCATTTGCGATTATATTTAAACTAAATTTGAGTACTTTCATTTGTAGCTCTTGTGTCCCCAGCACTTTTTTCACAAATAGTTGTGGATTCCAACACAGGCGACGCTAGCGTCGCAGGCAATGTTTCGAGAAATGCTATTCTACCAATATACAGTGTCTGTGATTTTTTAATTTCGAATTAGTATTTGGAGATTAACCTGCTTGTTGTAAAACTAAAGTGACGAAAAATGTATTGGTTTGATGTTCTACGTTTCTGTGTAATTTAAAATGTGCTGAGAAAATTATTTGAATTATGATAATTACAATTTTATGAACATGTTAGGTTAGTAAATATGTTTACCTCTAGAATTCTAGATGTTTAGGAAATAATTGCATTTTTGTTGTTTCGTGTAAGTTATTACAGTCCTTTACACATACACACTTTAACACCATTGTTTATTTATAAACGTTTATCGGTATCAAAATTAAAATACTAAAAAATAACTACAAACAAAATGGCGTCTTTTGTTTTGTTTGTATTTGCTAGAGAACACACAACTGGTAGCATAAGCGATGCTTACACCGCTGCAGGTGTTAGGATCCACAACTACAACATGGCTGAGAAATTGAGGTAATTTCTTGAGTGTGCACCCCCAGACTCAGGTATAGAAAAACTAACAGCTCATGCAATATGCAACAAACAATACTAGAATAAACATTCCCAATAACCATAACATTCTAGCAAACAAAAACACCCGCTTCACTGGTCAGCCAATTTTTTTATAAATATTTAAGAAGTTTCACACAATGACGTGCCGCAAAAAAAACGCTGACAATTAAACATCGACTTCCTGTTTTGACAAGGAACGGGTCTATTTTATATAGCAGACTATTTCGATCAAAGCCTGCCTACCATAAACTACGAAATAGGGGATGTCCTGATCGCAACGCATCGATTGCAATATTCTCAGCCATCTTTAAAACATGCACAAAGCGAGCCATAAATTATTTACCGATCAAATCACGGCACGGCCAGCCGCAATAAAAAGTCATAACGGGCATTATTATATCTAAATGAGCTGCAGGAGCGGCCATTAAGTTTTATCAAAAGGAACGGGAATTACGGTGTATAAGTAGGGGGCATTACTTTCCCGACTAATCGGTTTAATTTCATTCATTAATTTTTGTAAAATAGTTCTTTTGAAGAATGGATATCCCCAAGTTTTCAAGTAACCGTTTGAAGCTTTAAAAGTCGTGATTAATTTTAAAAATTAATCTTTTGAAGACCGTCGTTTGAAAACTACAGCTAACAAACGTTGCTATATTTTTACAAAAAATTTAATGTAAAATTACATATGTAGTATTTGCGAAGTCAGTTGAACATGTATAAAAACGCGTAGCAATAAAATTTAATGAGTTTCATGGGCGTCCCTAAAAAAGTTTTCTGCTAAAGGTATAACATTATAATAATTTGTATATAATGTGTAGAAAACTCCTATTATATGCTCATTTGGGCAACAACATGTTTTAATTATTTATGTCCTCAAACAATTTTATTATATTGATGGTAAATTTCGTTTTGTTCCGTTTCAAAAGATCTCCAAAATGCCATGTTGTAATAATATTAGTAAACAAAATAACCCTCTTATTTCTCCCTTTTGCAATTGAATTGTTGAGTATTAAAAGGCACTAACTCCAAAAATCTGCTATATTCAGTTAAAAACTTTTCGATATTTCCCATCGGGTGGTGAAGAAAAGAACTAACTCCCAATAAACGGTGAATTTAAAATTACAATAGACTGATATGACTGAGTCGTGAAAAAAAACAAGTACTGGAGTTAGTTCCTTTTATGACACAACTCACGAGAGCGTGTTGTCAGTAGAGTCCTATGGCAGAAATGTTCCGCGGCAACAAAAACAATATTTTGCTCCAGCCTCATTCATCGAGTTTAAATATCTTCAAAATGGCAACTTGGAAGCTGCTGAATTTATAGGAGGCTTAGTAAAGCACACTTTTCGTTTGAGGCAACCAGGGCTTAGATCAGTGTTAAATTTGATACTTTGTCCAGTGCTTACCCCGAAGGAAAAGTGCCTATAAATAAGCATAAAGTCGATGATGTCAATAAGTTATTGAAATATATCTCAGAACGAAATGAACAGCATAAACTTTTTTATGAAGCTCATCTTACATGGCCCATAATTTTGGAAGAAGATAATATTTAAATAATTAGTTGAAATAATAATGTATTTTGTCATTAATAAACCTGTTCTGAAAGTAATAATAATAATTATTATTTAAGTTTATTTTTAATTATAGCAGTTAGTTTTTAAAAGGAACTAACTCCACTTCTGTTTTTTTAATATATTTTTTATAAAACAATAGAATAGATTAAACATTATAGAAAAATTATCCCACATATATTTGCTTTCAATCTACCATAATAATATTTTATTCTAAATTCGAATCTAGCTCTAGTTTAGTTTTTTCTAATTTCCCAACATTTTGTTTTTTTGGAGTTAATTCCTTTTAACACTCAGCAATTCAATAATTGTAATATGAATGATTAATAGAAGGTGCCTATAATAAATTAAAATTACCTGAATCACACCAAATTCCGCATTGCTGCACTGCACTGCTAGGCAATTTATCAACCACTTGTCAACAACTGAGATTTATTGCCCAGTCGCCCAGTGCAGCTGTGTTATACGCCGTTTGCCCGCGCGCGTATTCTTCGACTGGGCGTATACATTTCTACCATTTCCACGTTTAGTTCGACCAGACCTGTATATAGGTATGGCCAAATAAATATGGGAACAAGTTATTCAAATATTTCAATGCAGAGTTGCTGCGTCAGCGACCAAACCTGGTACATACTGCCAACTTCTTGGTTCTTCAGTTGATATCGGAAAGACTATACCTTGCTTTATGGGGTATAATAAAAAAATAATACAGATATGAATATCAAATAAAGAGGGATTACTTTCCTTGAAGGTTATTCGCCGGGGCTTAGCGATCATATTTAACGCCCCGGAAAGTTGCCCCAAATAAAATTGAAAAACTGGCTTTAAAACTTGTTGAAGAAATCCGGGAAAACTTAAATATCCCTTCCGGTAGGGGTGTATCCAAACTTGAGAACTTTGGACTTATATAAAGTACTTCGGCCGGAAGACGCACGGTTCGCGTCTAAGCATCTCTTCGGAATATAATACAGGGTGGCTCATGGATTAAAGGGTCCGCTTTAATCGTACAAGCCAGGATCGTACTTAGGTTTCATTGAGTTTGAATGATAAATCAATTTAATTTAAATGATGTTGGTTTAAAGATACTTATAATAAAAGTAAACTGAAGCAAAATTTAAAAAATTATCTACAGGTCAAAGCACATATATACAGGGTGTTCTGAAGGTCCGTCAGAAAACTCCGGGAGGTGATTCTACGGATTAAAATAGAATAGCAGTATGCAATGAAAATTTTTTTCGAATTGTCAATTGTTTGCAAGTTACAGCTTGTCAAAGTTCATTTTTTTTATTTTTCTATTTAAATAACTTTAATTAATAAAAAATAATAAAGTAGATGAAGCTCCATAGACCACTCAGAGAAAAGTTTAATCATGCGCCGCTAGAGGGCACTTTACGTAGAACTCAAAATTTGTTTTGTTCATAACTTTTTTCTCTTGCTAGACATCACAGAAATTTAAACATTAATGAAAAGAGAACCAATATCAGAAAAAATGATGTACTCTTTATTCAAGTCGACTTTCCCGACGGACTTTCAGATCACCCTGTATAATGCTTACAGTTTTCAATTCCTTATAAAGAAATATACGGTTTAATTGTTATAAAAGGAACATTAAATAATATTTGTGGATATATTTGTTGATTAATTAACTAAAATCATACTTAGTCGAAATTTGTTTTTTTTTTTATTTCGAAATATAATAAACAATAGGGGCATGGTCTATAGGAAAAAATCATTTTAATTTTTGATGCTCTACACAGTCTGCCAAATTGTGTGTAAAAAATATAAGTACAAATATTTGAGCATAGAGCTTTGTTGGATCAAAAAATTCAGTTCATCTACTACAATAAAAATATTAAATATAGAGTTGAATTCTTTAAAAAACAATAAAGGATTGTTAAAATAATGCAACGAACACATTTTTTCGGTTAAACTTTTTGCCTTACCAATTTTTAAATGTTAAGATATTTCGTCTTAAATACATTATCTTCACGATAAAACAGTATTATGCTACTTTTATTTGGTGAGAAATAATAACAATCTTCGTTGCCCAGGGTTACGTTGGGTAAAAGATTTAGAATTTCTACACTTTTTTAAACATCCTGTATATGCATTTAATAAGAAATTGTTTACTTACGTTGTAATCGTTTTTATCTGGCCATTACAATAAGTCCTATCTGGTACTTTTTATGTCAGCTTACCTGGAACAAAAGAAAATTTTGCTTTACTGAAACTAGCAACTACAGTAGTGAAATTTTTGAAGCAAGGTCTTGCAATGTTACAGATTTAAGACAATACAATCATACTTAATGTATAACTTATTTTTGCATTTTCCAAATTGTGAAAAATCAGGTCACCTGTTCTACATGGGGTAAATTTCGCATTAAAAAATATCGTCATTGATAAATCATAAACAGGGGCGGATCCAGAGATAGACCTTGGGGAGGGCGTTTGTACAGTTGATTGAAGAAGAAAGGTTATGCGATCAAGAAAACTGAGAGACATTATCAAACAGAATATTTTTGATTTAGTTTAAATAAATTTAATTAAAATTATTAAAATACATTTTTTACGACCATTTGGCCCCCCAAATCGCCCTTATCGCCCCCTTAGGATCAGTGCCTGATCATAAATGATATTTTGGGCATATCATCATTATTATGCCAATATTTCACTTTAACTTATATGCAAATGTTATAGGTATTTAACCAACAAAAATACCAACATAATAAAGCTTTCCTTTGCACAATTTATACATTGGCGTTTATTCGTTCCTTACACAAGGGTCTACAAGTAGACTAATTATTGAAAAGTTAAGGGTTTTCAAGTAGGTTTAACGTCGCCATAAAGTCCTCGAGAGACTAATGCCTTTTGTCATCGTTAGTAATAAATTTGCAAAGTTTTTGAACAAGTTGACTTAGACCGTCGATGCCATATTTTGAGGAAAATAATAATAGATCAAATAACTGGTTTTTAGGCGGAATAGGTTAAATGAGATTGGCTAATCCGTCCCGTATTGCTATACGGAGTCACAAGAGGAAGGTGTATGGTTATTTGTAAGTTTAGTCTCAAAATTATTTAGACAATTGTAAATTCAGTCAATCAGATAACTATTAACATGTTATGTCAAAGAGTCGACCCAAGAAATGGGCGTGTCGAAGCGAGGTGTCGAATTCAGGAGAGATCTTCGAAAAAAGGCAGTTTCTCCTTGGGTTCCACATTGAGTAATCTACTTAGTTTTAGAGTCTCGGGTTAATTTAATAATGGATAGTTTTTTCAAATTTTGCTATGGATCTCGCATTCCCTGAATCTCGGTACGCTGTTGCGTGTAAATGAATCAATAATCTCTGTTCGAGTCTGTTGTGTTATCGTTGTTTTGTTTGTTTTGTTTTTATTGTTATTAAAATCCTTCCTGGAAAGTTTTGGTGTTTTCTTGTTCTTCCAACTTAAGTGTCACCCTATATTACCAACTATTGGATTCCATTCTACATGAGCGAGTAGATGGTTAAATAAAGAAATAACCCCTCAGGTTACAGTTTGTTTTTGTCTACTTCTATCGACAGAAATATTATGATTATATGCGTAAATATGTGGGCTAGACGCTTACGGGTGGTATGACGTCACAACATGGCTTCCGTGTACTTTCCCGCGCTCCGCCTTCATTAGTTATTTTAAGGGCGATAATTTGAAGAAAAAATCTGATTTCTTGTACATTAACTAAGTACGATCTATATTATCTGAATATGAATTAAAAAATATAGATATGCTAAATTAAAAATGTATACGGTTTCCGATGCAATATTAAGAAGCAAACATTAATTACCGCTGCTTGTGATTGAAAAGTTCCCTCCAGGTGATGGAGGCGAGTTAGCACGCGGTGCACCGAGAACATATCGGTTCCTGCGATCGGGCACATACGCAAACACGTCGGATATAGGGGTCGCTTAATTTTCGAGCGCTGTTTGAGCAAAAACTTAAAGCTTCAATCCGCACGCCCTTGCAGGAACTACCCATTTCCTGGTAGTCTTAACGGGATCCTTCTAACTACGTTAACGCTACGACCCGGCGGCGTGTGAATTTCCAAATTGATTAGTTGATGAGCAGGCAATTTGGCAATTAGTTCTGACCTATTTATCAGAATATAATTTCTCGCTTTTTCAACAAACGCGCCTAATTAATTCGCCCGATTACGTTACACGGGGCAAATCAGGCGGCGCGAAAATTTCCCAATTATGCGATAAATAACAAGATCCTGCCCTCGAGCCCGAGCCAGTGGCGCACGCACGACGTTTTCTTAGCCAAAGCGGGAAAAGAAATCAACACTGGTTAAAATGATAGAAGCTGACATAAATAACATGGTGTAGTCTTTCCGATCTCAATTGAAGAACCAAGAGGTTGACAGTATGTACCAGGTTCGGTCGCTGACGCAGCAACTCGGCTTTGAAATATTTGAAAAACTTGTTCCCATTTAGTCATATCCATATGCAGGTCTGGTCGAACTAAACGTGGAGATGGTAGAAACGCCCAGTTGAAGAATGCGCGTGTGGGCTAACGGCGTACAAACACAGCCGAACTGGGCGACTGGGTAATAAATCTCAGTTGTTGACAAGTGATTGACAAATTGCCTAGCAGTGCAGTGCAGCAATGTGGAATTTGGTGTGATTCAGGTAATTTTAATTTATTTTAGGTACCTTCTATTAATCATTCATATTAGAATTGCGAAAGGAAGAAAATAAGATTGATATTTTGTTTACTAATATTATTACAACCTGGCATTTCGGAGATCTTTTGAAACGGAACAAAATGAAATTTACCATCAATCAATAAAATTGTTCGAGGACATAAATAATTAAGAATGTTGTTGGCCAAATGCCCATATAATAGAAATTTTCTACAAATTATTATAAATTTTTACCTTTAGCAGAAAACTTTTTTAGGGATACCTATAAAACTCATTAAATTTTATTGCACGGCGTTTTTATACACGTTCAATTGACTTCGGGAAGACTATAATGAAACAGTGAAAAATTTAATATGTGTAACAACAGAAACAATATGAAAACATACAAAAGTAAATTGAAAATCCAATACATAAAAACGAGGTAGAGAATATAAAACAATTAAAAAATTGAAAAAAAAATGTTGCAGTGCTGTCTCATAATTAGCAAGTGAACAATGAAATAATAATTCGAGCCTATATTGTCAAAGATGCTACACATAAAATACAAAATATCATCAACATTAGTTCTTGGTGTTGGCAAGAAAAATACATTTATCTGCCGAGACCTCTCTGGGAACATAAAAAGGTGACCTTACTTAAAATATCACTGCACTCAGTTTGGTAATTTAACAACTTAGAAAAATGTCGATCAAACAATGTTTTGTCTGTCTTCTAGAGACACAAGAGAAAGTTTTTGTGACAGGTCAGATTGAGGATAACCAGTTTTAGGATATACTTCATCTATTCTATAAGCCAGAAATGTTAAATCGATCGTTGAGCGAATTCCATACTGTCTTGTAGTTGAGATATCAAATTACAGAAACATAAGTAATCTAATTTTGATCTTACTAATGTGGTATAAATTAGTTTTCATGCATATTTAGATCGAAAACAAGAAATATTCCTAATAATAGGTAAATCTAAAGGTCTTATATGCTTTGACAATGATATTCAGTATGTGATTACTAAAATATAGTTTGTTGTCAAATATCACCCTTAGATGCAAAAGGTTTCTGGTCTTTCAAGCAAATTGTTGTTATATGACAATTATACTACTTGTTGTTTTGTTATAAAGGGCATAAAAAACATTTAAAGATTTCAATTTGTTCATCCTACACCAATTACAAATGTTATCTGAGTTTTGCTGAAATAACAAGCTTCATCATCAATATTAGATATTTTGCAAATAATTTTCATGTCATCAGCGGACAACAAACAATTTACATTGAAATAACAAACTACAACATTTATAAATAAATTAAATAAAAAGGTCCCTAAAACTGAGCCTTGAGGGATCCCAGAGTAAGTTTTTCCTTCCAATGACTTAAAAACACTTTACGTATATATCGCTTATAGTATTAAGTCGATCAAAGAATCCACATGATTTTAATTTGTCATCTAATATGTCGTGCTCATCAACCGTAATGGTAATTTCTTTAAACTTAAAATTTTTATGTAAATATGTAACTAAAATGTTGAAAATATGTAATAAATTAATTATGAAAAGGAATACGTCAGAATATGTAGAAAATATGAAAAATATAAGAAATAGACGCGAAGGCCTATTTATCTGTTACTTAGACCATATTTTATTTATTGAAAATACGATCTGACATTAAAAAATACTGATTTATTTCACTGGTGGTACCTACCTAAGAAAATTTAAAACAATTTGTACCAATACGTGACTACATTACTTTAAATTTGTCGGTTTTAGTCAGCTCTAAAAGAGATTGGACTGAGTTGATAAACAAAATTCTTCGCTACAGGGTTTCTGCGGACCCACCAAGGACCGGGATCGAACGTCAACCCAGTTTAATAACCAGCAAGTGTTCCTGGCCAATACAAGTTGTACACTCAAAATTTCAAGTACTATTAAATATACCAATCCTAATGTGTATTAATACAAACATTTCAATAAATGTACAAAACAAAAATTGACATTCGAATTTAAACATTTGTCATAATAAATCTTCCACATATAATCTGTCATGTCCACATCCTCCAAGTCGTTCGCGAAGGTTGGCGTGATGAGGAAGGCATTTGAACATATCGTTTGCACCTTTACCTGTGAGCAGGAAACGAGAGTACCACCACCACAGACAATACATGGGGATCTCGGCAAAAATGCCCGTTGTCACCAAATTATAAGTAATTGCCGAGAAAAAGATGGTGAAAGACGACAATTTCATTATATCAGCCAGAGAACGAAATATGTTTGTTTAAATGAACAATGATAATAATAAAAGTATCCAAATTTAGATTTTCTAGTTAAAACTATAAATTAACTACATTTACATGTACTCAATTAACCTGATTTCAGCTTCAAAATAAGTTACAGAGGAGTATCACCACCTCCAAAGCCGCGAAACTTCTCCCTCTACCACGTACGCCCATGGACGCGACGCGAGCATATCGATCCCGGCGCTCATGTAGGAAAGATAATTTACTCGTTAATTACTTTCAGCCCTAACCTCCCAATTACTCCAATGAGTTCTCCGACATATTTTAAAGTAAGGGGTTTCTTTCCGCCCCGTTAATTTCCGACGCTTTTTTAGTACGTCGCGGTGGTGGCCTTCTTCACGCCGTTCCGCGCCAGCCGCGACATGTGAGAGCCGCCGCCTCGTGCGATCTCGGATAGCGTTCTTCGCTCAATTAGGTAACCGACTGGGAGGTGGATTATGCGATATTCCCGGCAGGCATGGAGTTAAAGGATCGAGGAGAAAAAATAAATTTGCGCCCGGTGTTATCCTTAACATGCCACGACCACTGAACCGATGTAAATTACTGGTGAGTTGAGATGAGTGGTGATCCGCAGAGGTTGTCTGCTGCGGGTTTGATGTTTGGGGGCGGCTTCCTGCTTCTTAAGAATTTCGGCGGATATTTTTGGAAATTTAGTTGAAAATATAATTTTCTACTCTCGTGGAGCTTAGTTTGGGTCCCCTTGAAAATGTATCTCTACTTTGGCCGGGATTGGCGCTACGTAGGATTGGAAAGTTGAGCGAAAAAATTAAATCCATTCGGGATATGGAGTACCACATTAGTTTTCGGATTTATTTTGAAAAATTGATTATTAAAGTTAACAATTTTATTACTAATAGCATCTAAATTGAACATTCAATTTTCCAATCAACGTCATCATACTTTTTGATAGTTTCAATTGGGTAAAAAATTTGTAACATTGAAATTATTACATCGCCATTCCACCATTTTGGGTCGCCTTATTTTAAAGTTGTCGCGGATTTCGGCTAGAGCGCATTTCTAGTGATTTATCCGGCAGCAACATTTTCATTAAAAATACAAAAAGGTGCGCCGCAAGAGGCGAAATACGACAAAGTGGGGGCCATTGTTTGGGGATTAGAAGAGGCATTCCTTTTATGTGCGCCTCCATACATCTTTTTGCACGATTCCTACGGAACGAGGCATCTATAATACAGAGAGAGAGAGATAGAAGAATAAAAAACTGCTTGCTGCTGCATATGCATTATTCAGCGCCCGTATTTAAGGACGAACAATAAAAATGTAAATAGAAAATTCGAAAGCAAATTTATCCGCTGAAAAACTAGCAAGTTTTAAGTCCTGCGAGGAACGAGAACGGGGATTTAACCGGGGATGTTTTACGTTAGTTGAATTTATTATGCAGATTATATCGGGGTCTAAGATAATTTTAATTTTGTTTCGGAGGAGGGCGATTCGCTTTGCCTTTGAAAGGGATATTAATCTAGTCGGTAATCTCATGTACATTAATTTGCCTTTGTCAGATTCGTTCCGAACATCCAAGTCTCTTAGTCTGAAAAGAAACGGCCTTCTTAGCGTAGGATTTATTTCCTAAAACTGGCCTGATGATAGGAAAACTTGCATCTCATCTCGTGAATGACGACGCGATGCTTCCGTAGCGTTTTGCTGACATTCACCGTAGATTAACCTATCAACAAGTGCATTTTTGTCATATATATGGGTTATCTTGTAATAACTGTCACTTTATCTAATTAGGTATCTTCTAATACAGCTTACCTAATCGCTAACACAGCGTTAAACTTAGTTTTCAAGCACCACTGGAAACGTAAAATAAAATTCCAACTTTTAATTGTAAGTTTATACAGGGTGGCCAATGAAAACGAAACAGAGCCATTTTCAGGAACTGCGTCAAGATTGTAGAAAAACGCCCAGACCCGTCGATTTTAGATTAAAGGGGGGCATTCTTTGCTGGTATTTTTGACTCCGCACTTTCACCTCCAAGCAAGGGTAAGCATCCCACCAAAATATTTAAATGGTATTGGGGGTTGAGTAATATCTCTTTTGAAAGCTCTTACAATTTTCTTTAAAACAGACTTTAAATTTTATAATTCCGCCCAATACTTTAAAAAAAAATTACATTTTAAAATTTAAATTATGCTTAGTTGCTTACTTACTACTTAGTTGATTAAATGAAGAAAAAGATTTTGTTCGAAACGTTCGCGCACATTCCGAAGCATTTCCGGAGTGATTCGACGGCATTCGTCGACGATTCTTTGACGCAAATCTTCCAGCGACGCTGGCTGTGTTTTATAGATTTTACTTTTTAGGTATCCCCACAAAAAGAAATCAAGGGGCGATAAATCCGGTGATCGTGGAGGCCACTCAATGCTGCCTCTTCTCCCAATCCAATTCCGTAGAAAACGTTGGTCCAAATACTGACGGACAATTAACGCATAATGCGGAGGAGCACCGTCCTGTTGAAAAATCAAATGATCTTCATCATACTCTGGAACATTTTCAATAATATCAGTCAAGGCAGGGTCAATAGCGTCTTCCAGTAATTGCAAATACATTTGGCCAGTCAAATTACCAGGTAGAAAAAAAGGACCCACCAGCCGGTCACCGAAAATTCCAGCCCATACATTTAATTTTTCCGGTTGCTGTGTATGCACCTCGTGAAAAACTCTTGGGTTTGAATCGGACCAATAGCGGCAATTGTGACGATTTACCGTCCCGTTCAAGAAAAAACTGCATTCATCAGAAAAACAGATGTTAAAAAGGAACTGTGGATCGTTCCCTGCTCGCTCACTCATTATTTCGCAAAATTGCAAACGGCGGTCATAATCATCCTCATGAAGTTCCTGGACTAAATGTATTTTGTATGGATGGAATTTATTCTTCTTCAAAATGGTTTGTATGCTAGTTCGATTGATCCCAGACACAGATGCCAGCTGCCTCGTACTTAATGTAGGATCAAGATGAACTTGTCCCAAAACTGCAACTTCACTAGCTTCATTAACTATAGGTTTTTCAATTTCTCGTTTTTTATTGGCTACGTTCCCTGTCTCTTGAAATTTTTTTACTAACTCTAGAACATACTTCCTCCTGACATGTCGATCTTGATGTTGTTCATTAAATAGCTGAGCTGTTCTATTCGCACATTTATTGTTCATAAAGTAAAGCGAAATGATATCTACCCTTTCCGCAATGGAATAAACCATAGTGTTTAATTTTCAAAAACATAATTAAATAAACTACCAACCTACGCTTCCAAATAATACTAGAAAATAATTTGGAATCCACTAATTTTACGTTCACTGTGTGTGTATAGCATTCATTTCTGTTTTTTACAATTGTGTTTTTTTACGAAAGTGATAATAATCGTCAAAAACCAATGTAACGCAAGAAATATTAAATTTATACCATTGGCGTACTTAACTCGAATGACTGACATTTTTACCGTTACTAATTGTTTGTACTTAAGTTTCAACTTTAAAATCAAAATTCTTAATAAGTATTGGGCGGAATTATAAAATTTAAAGTCTGTTGTAAAGAAAATTGTAAGAGCTTTCAAAAGAAATATTACTCAACCCCCAATGCTATTTAAATATTTTGGGGTGATGCTTATTCTTGCTTGGGGTGAAAGTGGCGGAGTCAAAAATACCAGTAAAGAATGTCCCCCTTTAATTTAAAATCGACGGGTCTGAGCGCTTTTTCTACAATCTTGATGTAGTTCCTGAAAATGACTCTGTTTCGTTTTCATTTGGCCACCCTGTATAGTGTACAAAGTATTGTACACTCTCAACCCACGATGAGCATATAAGGATGGGTCTTAACGGATGTAATTCTTTTAAACGTACATTTTTCGGTTTTTAAAAAGTTTCGTTGAAGTTTTTTTCCAAAAATTATTTATTTTTAAATCCGCAAAAACACTTAAAAGGAAACATACCCTCTGCATGGCCAAAGAGAAATAAATCGACCATTTAAAGTGACTAGCAGTATATACCGCATAATATCTATACGCGAAATAATATCTAGGAGCATTAGTTCAAAGACAGTACACGCCACAACTAATACACGTCAGGGGGAAAGATTAAAAACAACGGCAATATTGAGCGCAACGTTATTATCCCGGTAGATTTCATTTGATATTTATTTAGAGCGATATGCGGCACCTCTTGGCAGAGCACGAGCCGACATTGATTGATGCAACAGGAGATTACCTTAAAATTCAGCGGGACCGCCTATAAGCCCGAGGAGAGCACGTCTGAAGCCTCGTTAACAGGCCTACGTTCCACCGACGGACCTGAGGGAAACAGTATAGACACAAAATTCATTTCAGGGTAAAAGTTTTGTGGCTATTTTACCTCGTCTATGAAAAGTAATCAAGAGTGTCTACTCGGTAGGTTCTTTTTAGGTTCGTTGTTTGGACTTAGGCCTGGTAACGATACAGTCACTAAAATCGTTAAAAGTAATATTAAGTTATGTCCGCCAATATATTTTTTTCTTTGTATTTTTTCTTGCTCTGCTTGGAATGGGTTTTATTCTGTTGGCCAGGAGTAAATAGATAAATAAATAAATAGCGACTGTCGTGAGCAATTGCAGAGATGCCTACACCAACCTCTGTGCCCGGTCTAACGATTTTATAATCTGCCGCTCGAAGGGACCGGCATTAAAAGTGAATGTGCGTCGATTTGTTTCCCAAAATGCGAGCGTCGAATTCGTTTTTAATTTCGGCAGGAATTTTTCGGGCGATATGAGGCAATAACGCCGGTTTTTTTCATCTTGTGAACATGTGTTTGCGGATGATGTACATCGAGTATCAGATTTGATGAAATTTCAGGGATATTAACGACAAGAGAGAAAGATATATAGAACCGACCAGTACTTTCTTTACTTTAGCATACAAGTTTTCGACAAAAATAAATAAGGCAGATTAATAACAGACAGCAGTTATAAGTGAGATGTGTGAATTAATTATAAGTTTTATAATAACGTTGTTATCTTATTGGTATTTCCTACGTCTAATTTAATATTCTTCTCTTGAATTAGATTTTTACATAAAATACGGCAACTATATTTATCTTTGTATTATTAGCCCACTTTCTGTGGTAATTGCTTCTAAACATGTATCGATTCCATGGCAAGCTATCATGACATTAAATAATTCATTCTGATTAGAATTCGATTTGATTTATGCCGTCTCCTTTTAACCAGCACAATTTTTGTTTAATTTCCAAGACATACTATTGCTAGGTATGTTAGCTTCTTTTATTTCCTGCCTGATTGTTCTAAAATAGCTACTCCAATAAAAAAATGTGACAACATTTTTTATTTAGAATTTGAAGATTTGTCAAATTATGTTAAAAAAATACGGTGTTGCCATTTAAAAAAATATTATTTTAGTAGCTATTGGAGAAATCTGGCAACACCGGAAAGATTTATTTGCAAATTTTTCTTAATCAAATTCTTTTCTACAACTTTGCATTTGGAAATAATAGTTTAACACTTCAAATAAAAAAGTTGGCCTGTCAGGTTAAAAAAAAAATGACACTGTATTTAATGTAAATATATGAACAACATTACACTATACTCTGTTTTTAGTTTAATGCTGTCTCAAGATGTGTTAAATACACCTTGACGCAAAAGTTAAAGAAAATAAATAAAAAAGAATTTTTCTTCTGTAAAAATGAATTTATTGCATTTCATAATTCATAATTAAATGGGAAACTTTGATACTAGAAGTGGCAACACTGTCTCGCAGGCAGACCGTCTTTTTTTTGGACGTTGGACATCAACAAGTTTTAGTATTTTAATGCTCAATTAATTAGTTTCAATAATATTCTATATCATTTGTCTTTACGCATAATTCAAAAATTTATATTTTACTTCGAAGAATACGAATTTATTTCTTCATTAATACATTTTTTTAAATACATTGGAAAAATATGAAGACAAAAAAGCAAAATCTTTGTAGATATATCACAATACATTGGACTTCTTTTCTTAAAAATACCGTGTCGTTCTTCTGCTTCTTATTAAAATTACACTGGATGTCATAAATATACACATGTCGATCTGTAATTGTACATTTTGAATGAATTACAGAAAAAGTGTAAAATTGCATATACAGAGTGTTATTTAAGTACGTGGCCAAACTTTAAGGGGTGATTCTTTGAGTGATTTTAAGACGAAAATTGTATATAAATATAGGTCCAATAATGTTTCGTTTTCAAGATGTCAAACCTTTTTATAAAAAATCTTTTTTTCGTAAAAATCTGAATACTCCTTTAGCTGATTTTGTGGAAGTTTGGCAGTGTTATTTATGGTAGAAAGGGGCTAATTAACTAGAATAAAATTATTAAGTCCAGTGGCGTTCCGGGGTGCACCTTAACCAGTATTTTGGACAAAAAATATGTGGGTCATTGACTTCTTTAAAACTAGAAATACAACTTTTTTGCCTCGACTCTTTTTCTTATTTTGCTTCCTTTTTGGAGAAAAAGAAATAAAAATTTCTTTATTGCATATCCATGGACAACAAAAAAAAAACCATTTTTTTTAGCTAGTATTAAGTTTTATAACAATTCCTACGACTAGAATTAGACTATTGATATGAAAAAAAATAACAAGTACACCCCAGTTTTTGATAGTTTGGTAGTTTTAATTTTTCATTTTGATGTTCCAGGGACATGCGATAAAGTGATTTTTATTTTCTTTCTCTAAAAAGGAAGCAAGATACGAAAAAAATTCAAGAGACAAAAAAGTTGTATTTTTAGTCGCTTATGCAACAAAAATTATAAAAGTTTTAAAAAGTCAGTGGGGTACATTTTATTTTTGTCAAAAATATTGGTTTAGGCGTCCCCGGGACGCCATTGGACTTAATAATTTAATTTAATTTAATCTAGTTAATAACACTGCTCAATTTCAACAAAATTGGCTAAACGATTATTATTATATAAACATTTCGTTTTAGAATCACTTTTGAGTGAATCACTCCTTGAAGTTTGCCACGTACTTAAATAACATCCTGTATAACTTATAAGAAAATTACATTATGGCATTATTACATTATTATTACAGTGTGGCGTTCAAATAACTGAATCTAGTGTGTAATTTTACAAAAAAATGTTTATGAGTGTAGATACTTTGTTTTCTTGCAATGTAGACATTTCTATGAATTTGTAAGGAAAGTTAAGTAAAAAAAGCAACACTGGGTATTCCGTTTCTCCTTCGACGTTGCATTTAAAGAAACTCGAACCCCTCGAGTCATTAAGGGGCTGCGGTTTTCCCGCTGCCGACCAGGAAATGCGGAATTATACCTTGACACGTCATTAACGGCAACTAAAAGACTTAAATAAGTAATAAGATCCCTAATCCGGTGCGCTTTTTACGAGTACGGTGGGGAGTCGTTTCCGTTAGCCGCGTCCGTTTTTAATGGAGAAAATTTCATCAAATCCGCATGCCATCTCCAGGGACTGAGGCCCCTTCTATGACTCGAAGATAAGGGAGAGAAGAGCGGGTTGTCCGATATTTGGTAAATCGATTTATTTTCTATCATTTCGAGACCCAATTTCATATTCAGGTCTCTTATTCGTGTTTGTCCGGGAGATATTACTTTTTTACAACAGGAAAAAGCACCAATCACAAATAATTCTTTAAAAAACGCTGGACAAATTTCAGAAAATACTGAGGAAAGACTGTTTCATCGGAAAAATACATCTGCTCTTCCATTTGCTTTATAGCTCCATTGCTTCCACTAACAAATATGAAGTTGTTAGATTGTGATGCGAATGTGTAACAGTGGCAACTGATACGCCTCAAGAATATTTAACATAATAATTACGTTGTCTTTGGATATCTTACTTCATGTAGGATGGGACACCTAGCCCTAAAGTTTATACCTTTCTAGAAGCAGAATGGCATTTCATTTCTTAATCTCAGCGTAGTCTGAACATCATGATTGTGGACTTCTTTATACAGGGTGGCCAAATAAAAACGAAACAAAGCCATTTTCAGGAACTGCGTCAAGATTGTAGAAAAACGCTCAGACCCGCGATTTTAGATTAAAGGGGGATATTCTTTGCTGGTATTTTTGACTCCGCCACTTTCACCCCCAAGCAAGGGTAAGCATCACCCCAAAATATTTAAATGGCATTGGGGGTTGAGTAATATTTCTTTTGAAAGTTCTTACAATTCTCTTTACAACAGACTTTAAATTTTATAATTCCGCCCAATACTTATTAAGAATTTTGATTTTAAACTTTGAAACTTATGTACAAACAATTAGTAACGGTAAAAATGTCAGTCATTCGAGTTAAGTACGCCAATGGTATAAATTTAGTATTTCCTGCGGTACATTGGTTTTTGGCGATTTGTTATCACTTTCGTAAAAAAACACAATTGTAAAAAACAGAAATGAATGCTATACACACACAATGAACGTAAAATTAGTGGATTCCATAGAAAATATAGTACTAACGTAGAATGAAATCTAACATATGAATAATGAAACTGTCATGGCGGCGTCACATGTTAGTAAGCTTCCAAAATAAAAGATGGCGCAGAGAATGCTAACATTGCTTACCCTATCATTTTGGGTTGGTTGGTAATGCAGTTTGGACTTTGCACGTATTTTAAGTTTGGCTTTCGTTATCTTTGGCACAGAATATAATTCTGTGTCTTTGGTTTCTTAGGTTATCCCCTGAAAATTGTTAATTATAGTATTGCAAGAATTGTGTTTATAATTATTTAGTGCTTAAGAGTTTTCTATTTGTTATATTATACTGGGAATACGATGTGTAAGTTTTAAGTTATATAGTTTTATTAAAAACGAAACCTATATCTTTACCAATATTATGTGGAACACCCATACTCATGTTACTTGTATTAATCGATTAGAAGATTAGAAACAGTCCACATAAAATGTGCATGTTTGAAATTACATATTATTTAAGTTAAATATAGATAAAAATAATTATGTGAATGATGATAAACTCCAACTAATATTTTATGAAACCTTCGATACTTAGATGCTTACAAAATTTTTAATGGTGGTGAATTGCTTTCTTTATTCAGTTTGAGACATAGAAAATATACTGTTTATATTCAGTTTTCAATGGTTTGAAAGTTCCAAACTATATGAACTATTGAATTTAACCCAATATTGTACAAATATTCGGTTAGGTATACTCTCCGGAAAGTGAGATTATTATAACAGTTCATGCATAATTTTTATATTTTTACAGCTTACTTGCCAACTTATCAAGTTTATGAAGCAAATGAATTAAATTGTTGTCATTTTTACTTACAATTAAATACATAACAAGAAATTGTTTTAATAGTACATGCATAACAACATTCTGTATAAATCAATTAGGATTTCTTGTAGATACAAAATAAACTTAAAATTATTAAAAAATGTTTTATTTCCTTATC